>NW_027457595.1:300000-390000 GCF_050624435.1 Tenrec ecaudatus | reverse complement strand
TACACCCGGCAGAAAGGATCAACGTCCTCGGCTGTCTGCATGTGGCCCACAGGTTGTAGTTTGAGGACCCCTGCTCTCGGCATTCACCAAGAGGATGTGGTTTCAACCCAAAAGCTTGGAGACTCTACAATTTGTTTAAAAGTGATGGGGCAGAAGGAGTCCCTGATTGACCCACGCAAGACTAGTTTTCCCACCCCCTATTACTAAGAGTTCATAGTTATGTTTAAAGGGAACCAGGATATCCCGATCTGATCCCGTTACTTCAAGTGTGGGCTGACATTGCCACTAAGAAGCCTGCAAATATAAAAGACTTACTCCCTCCCGCAAAGAAAGGGCCCTTGTTTCCAAGGTTTCAGGAAACATGGAAGGACCGGAAAAACAAACGGTCCAAGTTCCCAAAACCACATAGGTGGAGGCCATCCCTCCACATCACCCTCCCCCACCCCTCCCCTCCCTCACCCCTCCCCCACACCTCCCCTCCCCTCCCCTCCCCATCACTCTCCCCTAATCGGCTTTATCCCATTTTGCAGGAGAACTCTGGGAGTGGGAGAGCTGGCTTCAAACCCTTTCTTTCAACCCCCGCCCTATAAGGTTTCTAGGGTCCAGAAATAGAAAACTTCTAACAGGCCCTTATTGAGTCACTCCCTCCCCCACCGGCCCCCCAAACTCACCCCCACCCCTAACAAGCAGCCCCCCACACACACTAGTACTGGTATGACTTCCATACTCATCAGCCCACCTGGAATGCTTGCCAACAACTTCTCCAGGTGCTGTTCACAACGGAGGAGGGTAGCCCTTCCAGACAGAGGCCCAGTAAGCAGTCAGTGAACCTGATGGTCAGCGAGCGGGCACTCCCCACTTGGGAGAAATTCTTTTGGCCACTACACCAACAATGTGGGATCTCAATTCCTAGCAAGGCCCAGAGGACTTTACCAGGTATCAACCATTGCTCTTACATGACCCTCTGCAGAAGAGCTAGGAAACCTATGAATTTATCTAAGGTCAGTGAGAATTTTCAGGTTCCTATAAGAGAATATCCGCCTGCCTTTCTAGAGTGGCTGAGGGAAGCCTACGGGCTTTATACCCCTAACGGCCCGGAGGCACTGAAAACAGGAGGGCAATAAGTATTGCCTTTATTACTCAGTCAGTCTGCCTCAGACATGACAAAGAAGTGGGAAGGGTTTGAAGGGAAAAATCTTAGCGATTTGGTACAAGTGGCTCATTGAGTGTATAACAACAGAGATGACCCTAGCACGACAGAGACAAAGAAGCTAGCTAAAATACTAGGAATTGCCATGAGAGACCCCAGAGACTCAGGAAAAGGAGAGCATGGCCCACTCACGGAGAGACTAACCTGTGGGCACCGCCAAGCCATGGGGAAGGACCAATGTGCCTACTGCAGGAAAGAAGGACACTGGAAAAATCAGTGCCTTGAAAACCCGAGGAGAGGTGCACGACCCTCCACTAGAGTGGATGGGCCTCATCTGCACGTAGAAAGACCCAAGCAAGAGACAATAATGCTTGAAGAAGCTCAATGAAGGGGTCAGGGCTCTGTTTCACTTCGCCGCCAAAAGCCCAGGCTAACTCTCCAAGTAGGAGGCCAGGCAGTAAATTTCTTGGTGGACACAGGGGCCACCTTGTCAGGTTCAGAAAGGAATATGGGCACATTTTCAAGAAGAAAGATGTGAATTACTGTGAGCCTATGATTCCTTCCACAGATAACTCACACCAGAAGGTTTGCATGGAGGGTAGGTGGGTTTCCCAAGACAACAAAATAACAAATATCTATCAGCCCTTTGGCCCAGTTAGCCACCTGGTTATGATATCACTGGCTTCTGGCTCAGCTGCTGAGCCAGTGAAGCAGTTATAGCAGGAGAAGACTAGGTGGCCGGTGGCCATCAACAGAAGGACCAAATCTCCACAGTGGGCTTCCTGTTTCAATATGGAGCCACGTATGTTACCTGCTGGACACCATCTCTATCCTGAGCTCATAATTGCCATCGCAGGTCTAGAATGCGGCGCGCAGGTACACACTATATGAAACAGTCTCTGATTAACCCCTCTCGATAACTTGCTGACATGGGAGTCTGGATAATCCTGTACATTTACTTTGCAGATTAGAAAACTCACTCAAAAACACACGGGAGTTGACCCAGAGACACACAACTGGTTAACAACAAAGTCATATTCACAACCAGCGTCTGGACCAAGAGCACGGTGCCCCACAGAACTGTGCCCATCGAGAAGTCAATATCTCCTGGACTCTCAAAAGATCTGAGCTGATACCCACCCCCCCACATCCTTGCAGCCCCAAAAGATTGTATTTCACAGGATGGCACCGGATCTGCAGCTCGCGGAGAGGGACATATCTGATCAGTGAACACAGGGCAGAACAAGGGGGAGGAGGGGAGAATGGAGCACACCCTGGCCCAATACACCTTGAGGATGATGTTCCCAATCAGAGAAGCCAATCCACAGAGAAGACCACATGGGCAGCCCCACGATGAGAAACGTCCCTCAAAGACCCATAGCCTTAGAGGGGACAACACTGGACACACAGTGTGGGAACTGCGCCCGAACTGATCCTGCCACTTCGATGCATGACACTAAGAGAGTGCAGCGGAAGAGTAAGAAAACGGAGCATCAAAGTCCCCGGGGAATGCCAAAGGTGGACTTTGTGGTCAGGGTTCGGTGCCCCCACAGACTGGACTGGAAAACACTCCTAAAGTTCACCACACAGTCCTTGTACTTTTCTTTCTGGTTAGTGTTGTTTTCTTTTAGTGTCATTGGATTTGGGTTGGGTTTTGTTTTCATTTTTGTTTGTTTTTTTTTTCTTTTTGCTGCTTGGTTTAGCTCAGTCTTGTTTTGTGCATGTTATTACCTTTACAGGTCTGTCTAATTAAGAGAGGCTGGATGAACAATCTGGAGGAGTAAACATGTGACCGGCCCTTTCCATTGGGCATGGGAGTGAGCACGGTGGGGGGAAAGGAAGTGCTGTAAAGAAACCCAGAGACAAGGGTACAACAAGTGATGGAAAACGATAGTGAGGGGGATGTAGGAGGCCTGGTAGGGCGTGATCAAAGGTAATGTAACCAAGAGGAATTACTGAAACCCAAAGGAAGACTGAGCATGTCAGTGGGCACAAGAGGAAAATCAAAGAGTATAGAAGAGTGAGCTGGGAAGCAAGGGCCAGTTATAGACGTCTAAATAAAGGCATGTACATATGTACATATATTTACAAAGGGGCATGGGGAAATAGATCTATGTCCATATGTTTATAGATTTAGTATTAAGGTAGCAGATGGACATAGGGCCTCCGCTCAAGGACTCCCTCATTGCAATAACACTGTTCTATTAAATTGGCATTCTAAGATGCTCACCTTCCCTACACAATCACTGACCACAAAGCGGCTGCATAAGCAAATGTGGTGAAGAAAGCCGATGGTGTCCAGCTACCTAAAGATATAGCGTGTGGGGTCTTAAAGGCCTGAGGGTAAAGAAACAGCCATCTGGCTCTGAAGCAACAGAGCCCACATGGAGAAAGCATACCAGCCTGTGTGATCACAAAGTTTTAAAGGGATAAGGCAACAGGTATCATGAGAACAAAAAAATCTTATCATGGAGAATGAGAGGGGACTGCCGGGTATAGACCCAAAACCTATTTGCAGTGCACTGGACATCCCCTTACAGAAGGATCTCAGAGTGGAGATTAAAGAATACAGGGTATGAGACAGCAAAGATGAAACACAACTTTCCTCTAGTTCTTAATGCTTTCTCTTGCCCCACTATCATGATCCCAGTTCTACCATACTAATCTGGCCAAACTAGAGAAGGTATTCTAGTACCGATAGGAATTTCAAACACGGGGAATCCAGAGTGGATGGGCCCTTTACCAGTGTTATGAGTGGAGATACTGGGAGGGTGGAGGAAGGGCAGGATGGAAAGTGGGAACCGATTACAAGGATCTTCATTGACCTCAAAAGAAAGGTGGGTGAAAATATGACAAAAGAATTAGTACATTTCCAAGGATTGATGAGGGATGGGTGGCGGGCATTGAGGGGGGAAAAATGAGGAGCTGAGGCCAGGGGCTTGGGTGGAGAGTGGATATTTTGTGAATAAGGAGGGCAATTAATGTACAGATGGGCTTCAAACAGATGATGTATTTATGGATGGTGGTTAGTGTTGTAGGAGCCACTAATGAAAAGATCATAAAAGAAACAAAAATAATCTTGGCAGGGGCTCATGCAAGGATGATCTCAGGCTGGATTAGACCAGTCAAAACAGCTACTGGAGTCGCCTCACCCTGTGTCTATTATTGAGTCAGCCATGATGCTTAGGACCCACAGCCCCAGCAGCTGGCCAGAGAGGGAGGTGGATCTCTGAGGCCATTCCACAGGGGGAATGGTCCTCTGTCCTGCAGGGCCCACCCTCCTTTGTAAGCATGCTGCCTGGGGCAAGGCTTTCATGGAGTCCACACCATGGGAGCTCTACTACTCATGGGGGATTGGCAGGAAGTCTCTGCTCATGCGCACACACCACCAACTAGCTGGAGGATCTCCGTGAACAAAGCCTGAGGCAGACAACAAGCCCACTAACTGATGCTGTAAGAGATACAATCAGCATCCAGAAACCTGCAACTGGGAGTAAGAGGCAGCATACCTTGGTCCCAGCCCCTCCCACTCTAATCTACAAAGAATGACATTGCAAAGCAGAGGGTTTTCATAAAGCACTTCCAGGACTGTGGAATGAGCAGCCTCGTTTGTGGACATGGATACTCTGTGATCCAGACGTACTACCTCCTCCCTTACAGTCAGCTGAGACAAAAACCCTTGCAAGCAGAAAGCCATGCATCTGAACAGTATCCACCAGCCACTCATGTGCAGCACAGCTGCCTCCAAAGAGCCTTCCTGAGTGAGAGAGAAATCATGCAGAAGCCTGGTCTGCACTCAAGAGAGTTTTATGAGCGTAGGGAGGCGTGGTGGGCAAGTCTGGCCGACCCCAGTGGCTGAATTGAATTTACATGGCCTAGATTGGTCAATCCAGGTACAGGAACCACCCAGGTGACCTCCCCTTCATGGCCAGAAATCTGGACCTCTGAGCATGCACAGGGTGCCTCTCCTAACTGGGCTCTTATCTTGGCCCTATGGGCATGCATAACGGATGCCCCAGTCCCTAGCATAGCTACCTAACATTTGCCCCCCTGAAGAGATATGGACCCAAATATTTGGGGGTACTGGGCGACGACATCTCTAGCTGCTTCCTGCTGGCAAAAGGGGCGAGGTGGGGCTTTGGGTCCATACCCTTCCTACACTGCTGGGAGGGGTTGTCCATTGAGGGCAACTTTATCCAGGATGGATAAGGTTGAGGTGGTCCAGGAGATGGTAGTCGTGGACCTGGCACACTTGGTTCAGAAGCTTTAATCACCCGATAACTTCTGAGAAAAACAAACGGTCTAAAAGGTGAACAGTTTGACTACGACAAGGCTAAGCTTGTGAGGTGGCAGTGGCCTTGAAATTAGGTGAGTGTCACAGGAAACAAAAATAATCTTAGGATTACCAGACATGTGTGTTTGTTCATTGGAAGTACAGGAAGAGGGATAAAAGCATTCACACTTTCCCCTAGGAGGGCACAGGTTTGGGCACTACTAGGTGCAGTCGGATCACTGATTCATTTATGATGCTAAGGTCTTGGACCCGCTGATAAGACCCATCCTTCTTTTTAACCCTATAACGCTTCAATTTTAATTTTGGGAAAAAATTTTCTTTTTGTTGTGGACTTTCATAGTTATAAATATATATATATATATATATGTATTAATATATACATTTTTAATGTTATGAAAACATCATGCTTCGCGTTATAGAGTTAAATGGAAATAATGGGCTAGTGCATGACGAGTCAAAAGTGACCAAAATAGAGTAAATGCCTAAGCCATTTTGAATTTTCGTGGGTTCAATTGGAGTAAAGGCTTGTAAATTACCCGGGGTCCAAATTCCCATGGTGCCTCCTACAACGGGTAGAATGTTCAGGGATGTTTCAGGGCTGGGAGATTAATAACCCCTAAGTCCAGGATACCTTAGGGCAGGGGTCCTTAAACTGTTTACCCAGGGGGCCAGTTCACTATCCCTCAGGCCTTTTGAAGGAAAGACTATAGTTTAAAAAAACAAATATTACGAACAAATTCATGTGCACACTGCACATCTTGATTTGAAGTTCAAAAAAAAAAATAAATGGGGCACATACACCCGGCAGAAAGGATCAACGTCCTCGGCTGTCTGCATGTGGCCCACAGGTTGTAGTTTGAGGACCCCTGCTCTCGGCATTCACCAAGAGGATGTGGTTTCAACCCAAAAGCTTGGAGACTCTACAATTTGTTTAAAAGTGATGGGGCAGAAGGAGTCCCTGATTGACCCTCGCAAGACTAGTTTTCCCACCCCCTATTACTAAGAGTTCATAGTTATGTTTAAAGGGAACCAGGATATCCCGATCTGATCCCGTTACTTCAAGTGTGGGCTGACATTGCCACTAAGAAGCCTGCAAATATAAAAGACTTACTCCCTCCCGCAAAGAAAGGGCCCTTGTTTCCAAGGTTTCAGGAAACATGGAAGGACCGGAAAAACAAACGGTCCAAGTTCCCAAAACCACATAGGTGGAGGCCATCCCTCCACATCACCCTCCCCCACCCCTCCCCTCCCTCACCCCTCCCCCACACCTCCCCTCCCCTCCCCTCCCCATCACTCTCCCCTAATCGGCTTTATCCCATTTTGCAGGAGAACTCTGGGAGTGGGAGAGCTGGCTTCAAACCCTTTCTTTCAACCCCCGCCCTATAAGGTTTCTAGGGTCCAGAAATAGAAAACTTCTAACAGGCCCTTATTGAGTCACTCCCTCCCCCACCGGCCCCCCAAACTCACCCCCACCCCTAACAAGCAGCCCCCCACACACACTAGTACTGGTATGACTTCCATACTCATCAGCCCACCTGGAATGCTTGCCAACAACTTCTCCAGGTGCTGTTCACAACGGAGGAGGGTAGCCCTTCCAGACAGAGGCCCAGTAAGCAGTCAGTGAACCTGATGGTCAGCGAGCGGGCACTCCCCACTTGGGAGAAACTCTTTTGGCCACTACACCAACAATGTGGGATCTCAATTCCTAGCAAGGCCCAGAGGACTTTACCAGGTATCAACCATTGCTCTTACATGACCCTCTGCAGAAGAGCTAGGAAACCTATGAATTTATCTAAGGTCAGTGAGAATTTTCAGGTTCCTATAAGAGAATATCCGCCTGCCTTTCTAGAGTGGCTGAGGGAAGCCTACGGGCTTTATACCCCTAACGGCCCGGAGGCACTGAAAACAGGAGGGCAATAAGTATTGCCTTTATTACTCAGTCAGTCTGCCTCAGACATGACAAAGAAGTGGGAAGGGTTTGAAGGGAAAAATCTTAGCGATTTGGTACAAGTGGCTCATTGAGTGTATAACAACAGAGATGACCCTAGCACGACAGAGACAAAGAAGCTAGCTAAAATACTAGGAATTGCCATGAGAGACCCCAGAGACTCAGGAAAAGGAGAGCATGGCCCACTCACGGAGAGACTAACCTGTGGGCACCGCCAAGCCATGGGGAAGGACCAATGTGCCTACTGCAGGAAAGAAGGACACTGGAAAAATCAGTGCCTTGAAAACCCGAGGAGAGGTGCACGACCCTCCACTAGAGTGGATGGGCCTCATCTGCACGTAGAAAGACCCAAGCAAGAGACAATAATGCTTGAAGAAGCTCAATGAAGGGGTCAGGGCTCTGTTTCACTTCGCCGCCAAAAGCCCAGGCTAACTCTCCAAGTAGGAGGCCAGGCAGTAAATTTCTTGGTGGACACAGGGGCCACCTTGTCAGGTTCAGAAAGGAATATGGGCACATTTTCAAGAAGAAAGATGTGAATTACTGTGAGCCTATGATTCCTTCCACAGATAACTCACACCAGAAGGTTTGCATGGAGGGTAGGTGGGTTTCCCAAGACAACAAAATAACAAATATCTGTCAGCCCTTTGGCCCAGTTAGCCACCTGGTTATGATATCACTGGCTTCTGGCTCAGCTGCTGAGCCAGTGAAGCAGTTATAGCAGGAGAAGACTAGGTGGCCGGTGGCCATCAACAGAAGGACCAAATCTCCACAGTGGGCTTCCTGTTTCAATATGGAGCCACGTATGTTACCTGCTGGACACCATCTCTATCCTGAGCTCATAATTGCCATCGCAGGTCTAGAATGCGGCGCGCAGGTACACACTATATGAAACAGTCTCTGATTAACCCCTCTCGATAACTTGCTGACATGGGAGTCTGGATAATCCTGTACATTTACTTTGCAGATTAGAAAACTCACTCAAAAACACACGGGAGTTGACCCAGAGACACACAACTGGTTAACAACAAAGTCATATTCACAACCAGCGTCTGGACCAAGAGCACGGTGCCCCACAGAACTGTGCCCATCGAGAAGTCAATATCTCCTGGACTCTCAAAAGATCTGAGCTGATACCCACCCCCCCACATCCTTGCAGCCCCAAAAGATTGTATTTCACAGGATGGCACCGGATCTGCAGCTCGCGGAGAGGGACATATCTGATCAGTGAACACAGGGCAGAACAAGGGGGAGGAGGGGAGAATGGAGCACACCCTGGCCCAATACACCTTGAGGATGATGTTCCCAATCAGAGAAGCCAATCCACAGAGAAGACCACATGGGCAGCCCCACGATGAGAAACGTCCCTCAAAGACCCATAGCCTTAGAGGGGACAACACTGGACACACAGTGTGGGAACTGCGCCCGAACTGATCCTGCCACTTCGATGCATGACACTAAGAGAGTGCAGCGGAAGAGTAAGAAAACGGAGCATCAAAGTCCCCGGGGAATGCCAAAGGTGGACTTTGTGGTCAGGGTTCGGTGCCCCCACAGACTGGACTGGAAAACACTCCTAAAGTTCACCACACAGTCCTTGTACTTTTCTTTCTGGTTAGTGTTGTTTTCTTTTAGTGTCATTGGATTTGGGTTGGGTTTTGTTTTCATTTTTGTTTGTTTTTTTTTTCTTTTTGCTGCTTGGTTTAGCTCAGTCTTGTTTTGTGCATGTTATTACCTTTACAGGTCTGTCTAATTAAGAGAGGCTGGATGAACAATCTGGAGGAGTAAACATGTGACCGGCCCTTTCCATTGGGCATGGGAGTGAGCACGGTGGGGGGAAAGGAAGTGCTGTAAAGAAACCCAGAGACAAGGGTACAACAAGTGATGGAAAACGATAGTGAGGGGGATGTAGGAGGCCTGGTAGGGCGTGATCAAAGGTAATGTAACCAAGAGGAATTACTGAAACCCAAAGGAAGACTGAGCATGTCAGTGGGCACAAGAGGAAAATCAAAGAGTATAGAAGAGTGAGCTGGGAAGCAAGGGCCAGTTATAGACGTCTAAATAAAGGCATGTACATATGTACATATATTTACAAAGGGGCATGGGGAAATAGATCTATGTCCATATGTTTATAGATTTAGTATTAAGGTAGCAGATGGACATAGGGCCTCCGCTCAAGGACTCCCTCATTGCAATAACACTGTTCTATTAAATTGGCATTCTAAGATGCTCACCTTCCCTACACAATCACTGACCACAAAGCGGCTGCATAAGCAAATGTGGTGAAGAAAGCCGATGGTGTCCAGCTACCTAAAGATATAGCGTGTGGGGTCTTAAAGGCCTGAGGGTAAAGAAACAGCCATCTGGCTCTGAAGCAACAGAGCCCACATGGAGAAAGCATACCAGCCTGTGTGATCACAAAGTTTTAAAGGGATAAGGCAACAGGTATCATGAGAACAAAAAAATCTTATCATGGAGAATGAGAGGGGACTGCCGGGTATAGACCCAAAACCTATTTGCAGTGCACTGGACATCCCCTTACAGAAGGATCTCAGAGTGGAGATTAAAGAATACAGGGTATGAGACAGCAAAGATGAAACACAACTTTCCTCTAGTTCTTAATGCTTTCTCTTGCCCCACTATCATGATCCCAGTTCTACCATACTAATCTGGCCAAACTAGAGAAGGTATTCTAGTACCGATAGGAATTTCAAACACGGGGAATCCAGAGTGGATGGGCCCTTTACCAGTGTTATGAGTGGAGATACTGGGAGGGTGGAGGAAGGGCAGGATGGAAAGTGGGAACCGATTACAAGGATCTTCATTGACCTCAAAAGAAAGGTGGGTGAAAATATGACAAAAGAATTAGTACATTTCCAAGGATTGATGAGGGATGGGTGGCGGGCATTGAGGGGGGAAAAATGAGGAGCTGAGGCCAGGGGCTTGGGTGGAGAGTGGATATTTTGTGAATAAGGAGGGCAATTAATGTACAGATGGGCTTCAAACAGATGATGTATTTATGGATGGTGGTTAGTGTTGTAGGAGCCACTAATGAAAAGATCATAAAAGAAACAAAAATAATCTTGGCAGGGGCTCATGCAAGGATGATCTCAGGCTGGATTAGACCAGTCAAAACAGCTACTGGAGTCGCCTCACCCTGTGTCTATTATTGAGTCAGCCATGATGATTAGGACCCACAGCCCCAGCAGCTGGCCAGAGAGGGAGGTGGATCTCTGAGGCCATTCCACAGGGGGAATGGTCCTCTGTCCTGCAGGGCCCACCCTCCTTTGTAAGCATGCTGCCTGGGGCAAGGCTTTCATGGAGTCCACACCATGGGAGCTCTACTACTCATGGGGGATTGGCAGGAAGTCTCTGCTCATGCGCACACACCACCAACTAGCTGGAGGATCTCCGTGAACAAAGCCTGAGGCAGACAACAAGCCCACTAACTGATGCTGTAAGAGCTACAATCAGCATCCAGAAACCTGCAACTGGGAGTAAGAGGCAGCATACCTTGGTCCCAGCCCCTCCCACTCTAATCTACAAAGAATGACATTGCAAAGCAGAGGGTTTTCATAAAGCACTTCCAGGACTGTGGAATGAGCAGCCTCGTTTGTGGACATGGATACTCTGTGATCCAGACGTACTACCTCCTCCCTTACAGTCAGCTGAGACAAAAACCCTTGCAAGCAGAAAGCCATGCATCTGAACAGTATCCACCAGCCACTCATGTGCAGCACAGCTGCCTCCAAAGAGCCTTCCTGAGTGAGAGAGAAATCATGCAGAAGCCTGGTCTGCACTCAAGAGAGTTTTATGAGCGTAGGGAGGCGTGGTGGGCAAGTCTGGCCGACCCCAGTGGCTGAATTGAATTTACATGGCCTAGATTGGTCAATCCAGGTACAGGAACCACCCAGGTGACCTCCCCTTCATGGCCAGAAATCTGGACCTCTGAGCATGCACAGGGTGCCTCTCCTAACTGGGCTCTTATCTTGGCCCTATGGGCATGCATAACGGATGCCCCAGTCCCTAGCATAGCTACCTAACATTTGCCCCCCTGAAGAGATATGGACCCAAATATTTGGGGGTACTGGGCGACGACATCTCTAGCTGCTTCCTGCTGGCAAAAGGGGCGAGGTGGGGCTTTGGGTCCATACCCTTCCTACACTGCTGGGAGGGGTTGTCCATTGAGGGCAACTTTATCCAGGATGGATAAGGTTGAGGTGGTCCAGGAGATGGTAGTCGTGGACCTGGCACACTTGGTTCAGAAGCTTTAATCACCCGATAACTTCTGAGAAAAACAAACGGTCTAAAAGGTGAACAGTTTGACTACGACAAGGCTAAGCTTGTGAGGTGGCAGTGGCCTTGAAATTAGGTGAGTGTCACAGGAAACAAAAATAATCTTAGGATTACCAGACATGTGTGTTTGTTCATTGGAAGTACAGGAAGAGGGATAAAAGCATTCACACTTTCCCCTAGGAGGGCACAGGTTTGGGCACTACTAGGTGCAGTCGGATCACTGATTCATTTATGATGCTAAGGTCTTGGACCCGCTGATAAGACCCATCCTTCTTTTTAACCCTATAACGCTTCAATTTTAATTTTGGGAAAAAATTTTCTTTTTGTTGTGGACTTTCATAGTTATAAATATATATATATATATATGTATTAATATATACATTTTTAATGTTATGAAAACATCATGCTTCGCGTTATAGAGTTAAATGGAAATAATGGGCTAGTGCAGGACGAGTCAAAAGTGACCAAAATAGAGTAACTGCCTAAGCCATTTTGAATTTTCTTGGGTTCAATTGGAGTAAAGGCTTGTAAATTACCCGGGGTCCAAATTCCCATGGTGCCTCCTACAACGGGTAGAATGTTCAGGGATGTTTCAGGGCTGGGAGATTAATAACCCCTAAGTCCAGGATACCTTAGGGCAGGGGTCTTTAAACTGTTTACCCAGGGGGCCAGTTCACTATCCCTCAGGCCTTTTGAAGGAAAGACTATAGTTTAAAAAAACAAATATTACGAACAAATTCATGTGCACACTGCACATCTTGATTTGAAGTTCAAAAAAAAAAATAAATGGGGCACATACACCCGGCAGAAAGGATCAACGTCCTCGGCTGTCTGCATGTGGCCCACAGGTTGTAGTTTGAGGACCCCTGCTCTCGGCATTCACCAAGAGGATGTGGTTTCAACCCAAAAGCTTGGAGACTCTACAATTTGTTTAAAAGTGATGGGGCAGAAGGAGTCCCTGATTGACCCACGCAAGACTAGTTTTCCCACCCCCTATTACTAAGAGTTCATAGTTATGTTTAAAGGGAACCAGGATATCCCGATCTGATCCCGTTACTTCAAGTGTGGGCTGACATTGCCACTAAGAAGCCTGCAAATATAAAAGACTTACTCCCTCCCGCAAAGAAAGGGCCCTTGTTTCCAAGGTTTCAGGAAACATGGAAGGACCGGAAAAACAAACGGTCCAAGTTCCCAAAACCACATAGGTGGAGGCCATCCCTCCACATCACCCTCCCCCACCCCTCCCCTCCCTCACCCCTCCCCCACACCTCCCCTCCCCTCCCCTCCCCATCACCCTCCCCTAATCGGCTTTATCCCATTTTGCAGGAGAACTCTGGGAGTGGGAGAGCTGGCTTCAAACCCTTTCTTTCAACCCCCGCCCTATAAGGTTTCTAGGGTCCAGAAATAGAAAACTTCTAACAGGCCCTTATTGAGTCACTCCCTCCCCCACCGGCCCCCCAAACTCACCCCCACCCCTAACAAGCAGCCCCCCACACACACTAGTACTGGTATGACTTCCATACTCATCAGCCCACCTGGAATGCTTGCCAACAACTTCTCCAGGTGCTGTTCACAACGGAGGAGGGTAGCCCTTCCAGACAGAGGCCCAGTAAGCAGTCAGTGAACCTGATGGTCAGCGAGCGGGCACTCCCCACTTGGGAGAAACTCTTTTGGCCACTACACCAACAATGTGGGATCTCAATTCCTAGCAAGGCCCAGAGGACTTTACCAGGTATCAACCATTGCTCTTACATGACCCTCTGCAGAAGAGCTAGGAAACCTATGAATTTATCTAAGGTCAGTGAGAATTTTCAGGTTCCTATAAGAGAATATCCGCCTGCCTTTCTAGAGTGGCTGAGGGAAGCCTACGGGCTTTATACCCCTAACGGCCCGGAGGCACTGAAAACAGGAGGGCAATAAGTATTGCCTTTATTACTCAGTCAGTCTGCCTCAGACATGACAAAGAAGTGGGAAGGGTTTGAAGGGAAAAATCTTAGCGATTTGGTACAAGTGGCTCATTGAGTGTATAACAACAGAGATGACCCTAGCACGACAGAGACAAAGAAGCTAGCTAAAATACTAGGAATTGCCATGAGAGACCCCAGAGACTCAGGAAAAGGAGAGCATGGCCCACTCACGGAGAGACTAACCTGTGGGCACCGCCAAGCCATGGGGAAGGACCAATGTGCCTACTGCAGGAAAGAAGGACACTGGAAAAATCAGTGCCTTGAAAACCCGAGGAGAGGTGCACGACCCTCCACTAGAGTGGATGGGCCTCATCTGCACGTAGAAAGACCCAAGCAAGAGACAATAATGCTTGAAGAAGCTCAATGAAGGGGTCAGGGCTCTGTTTCACTTCGCCGCCAAAAGCCCAGGCTAACTCTCCAAGTAGGAGGCCAGGCAGTAAATTTCTTGGTGGACACAGGGGCCACCTTGTCAGGTTCAGAAAGGAATATGGGCACATTTTCAAGAAGAAAGATGTGAATTACTGTGAGCCTATGATTCCTTCCACAGATAACTCACACCAGAAGGTTTGCATGGAGGGTAGGTGGGTTTCCCAAGACAACAAAATAACAAATATCTATCAGCCCTTTGGCCCAGTTAGCCACCTGGTTATGATATCACTGGCTTCTGGCTCAGCTGCTGAGCCAGTGAAGCAGTTATAGCAGGAGAAGACTAGGTGGCCGGTGGCCATCAACAGAAGGACCAAATCTCCACAGTGGGCTTCCTGTTTCAATATGGAGCCACGTATGTTACCTGCTGGACACCATCTCTATCCTGAGCTCATAATTGCCATCGCAGGTCTAGAATGCGGCGCGCAGGTACACACTATATGAAACAGTCTCTGATTAACCCCTCTCGATAACTTGCTGACATGGGAGTCTGGATAATCCTGTACATTTACTTTGCAGATTAGAAAACTCACTCAAAAACACACGGGAGTTGACCCAGAGACACACAACTGGTTAACAACAAAGTCATATTCACAACCAGCGTCTGGACCAAGAGCACGGTGCCCCACAGAACTGTGCCCATCGAGAAGTCAATATCTCCTGGACTCTCAAAAGATCTGAGCTGATACCCACCCCCCCACATCCTTGCAGCCCCAAAAGATTGTATTTCACAGGATGGCACCGGATCTGCAGCTCGCGGAGAGGGACATATCTGATCAGTGAACACAGGGCAGAACAAGGGGGAGGAGGGGAGAATGGAGCACACCCTGGCCCAATACACCTTGAGGATGATGTTCCCAATCAGAGAAGCCAATCCACAGAGAAGACCACATGGGCAGCCCCACGATGAGAAACGTCCCTCAAAGACCCATAGCCTTAGAGGGGACAACACTGGACACACAGTGTGGGAACTGCGCCCGAACTGATCCTGCCACTTCGATGCATGACACTAAGAGAGTGCAGCGGAAGAGTAAGAAAACGGAGCATCAAAGTCCCCGGGGAATGCCAAAGGTGGACTTTGTGGTCAGGGTTCGGTGCCCCCACAGACTGGACTGGAAAACACTCCTAAAGTTCACCACACAGTCCTTGTACTTTTCTTTCTGGTTAGTGTTGTTTTCTTTTAGTGTCATTGGATTTGGGTTGGGTTTTGTTTTCATTTTTGTTTGTTTTTTTTTCTTTTTGCTGCTTGGTTTAGCTCAGTCTTGTTTTGTGCATGTTATTACCTTTACAGGTCTGTCTAATTAAGAGAGGCTGGATGAACAATCTGGAGGAGTAAACATGTGACCGGCCCTTTCCATTGGGCATGGGAGTGAGCACGGTGGGGGGAAAGGAAGTGCTGTAAAGAAACCCAGAGACAAGGGTACAACAAGTGATGGAAAACGATAGTGAGGGGGATGTAGGAGGCCTGGTAGGGCGTGATCAAAGGTAATGTAACCAAGAGGAATTACTGAAACCCAAAGGAAGACTGAGCATGTCAGTGGGCACAAGAGGAAAATCAAAGAGTATAGAAGAGTGAGCTGGGAAGCAAGGGCCAGTTATAGACGTCTAAATAAAGGCATGTACATATGTACATATATTTACAAAGGGGCATGGGGAAATAGATCTATGTCCATATGTTTATAGATTTAGTATTAAGGTAGCAGATGGACATAGGGCCTCCGCTCAAGGACTCCCTCATTGCAATAACACTGTTCTATTAAATTGGCATTCTAAGATGCTCACCTTCCCTACACAATCACTGACCACAAAGCGGCTGCATAAGCAAATGTGGTGAAGAAAGCCGATGGTGTCCAGCTACCTAAAGATATAGCGTGTGGGGTCTTAAAGGCCTGAGGGTAAAGAAACAGCCATCTGGCTCTGAAGCAACAGAGCCCACATGGAGAAAGCATACCAGCCTGTGTGATCACAAAGTTTTAAAGGGATAAGGCAACAGGTATCATGAGAACAAAAAAATCTTATCATGGAGAATGAGAGGGGACTGCCGGGTATAGACCCAAAACCTATTTGCAGTGCACTGGACATCCCCTTACAGAAGGATCTCAGAGTGGAGATTAAAGAATACAGGGTATGAGACAGCAAAGATGAAACACAACTTTCCTCTAGTTCTTAATGCTTTCTCTTGCCCCACTATCATGATCCCAGTTCTACCATACTAATCTGGCCAAACTAGAGAAGGTATTCTAGTACCGATAGGAATTTCAAACACGGGGAATCCAGAGTGGATGGGCCCTTTACCAGTGTTATGAGTGGAGATACTGGGAGGGTGGAGGAAGGGCAGGATGGAAAGTGGGAACCGATTACAAGGATCTTCATTGACCTCAAAAGAAAGGTGGGTGAAAATATGACAAAAGAATTAGTACATTTCCAAGGATTGATGAGGGATGGGTGGCGGGCATTGAGGGGGGAAAAATGAGGAGCTGAGGCCAGGGGCTTGGGTGGAGAGTGGATATTTTGTGAATAAGGAGGGCAATTAATGTACAGATGGGCTTCAAACAGATGATGTATTTATGGATGGTGGTTAGTGTTGTAGGAGCCACTAATGAAAAGATCATAAAAGAAACAAAAATAATCTTGGCAGGGGCTCATGCAAGGATGATCTCAGGCTGGATTAGACCAGTCAAAACAGCTACTGGAGTCGCCTCACCCTGTGTCTATTATTGAGTCAGCCATGATGCTTAGGACCCACAGCCCCAGCAGCTGGCCAGAGAGGGAGGTGGATCTCTGAGGCCATTCCACAGGGGGAATGGTCCTCTGTCCTGCAGGGCCCACCCTCCTTTGTAAGCATGCTGCCTGGGGCAAGGCTTTCATGGAGTCCACACCATGGGAGCTCTACTACTCATGGGGGATTGGCAGGAAGTCTCTGCTCATGCGCACACACCACCAACTAGCTGGAGGATCTCCGTGAACAAAGCCTGAGGCAGACAACAAGCCCACTAACTGATGCTGTAAGAGATACAATCAGCATCCAGAAACCTGCAACTGGGAGTAAGAGGCAGCATACCTTGGTCCCAGCCCCTCCCACTCTAATCTACAAAGAGTGACATTGCAAAGCAGAGGGTTTTCATAAAGCACTTCCAGGACTGTGGAATGAGCAGCCTCGTTTGTGGACATGGATACTCTGTGATCCAGACGTACTACCTCCTCCCTTACAGTCAGCTGAGACAAAAACCCTTGCAAGCAGAAAGCCATGCATCTGAACAGTATCCACCAGCCACTCATGTGCAGCACAGCTGCCTCCAAAGAGCCTTCCTGAGTGAGAGAGAAATCATGCAGAAGCCTGGTCTGCACTCAAGAGAGTTTTATGAGCGTAGGGAGGCGTGGTGGGCAAGTCTGGCCGACCCCAGTGGCTGAATTGAATTTACATGGCCTAGATTGGTCAATCCAGGTACAGGAACCACCCAGGTGACCTCCCCTTCATGGCCAGAAATCTGGACCTCTGAGCATGCACAGGGTGCCTCTCCTAACTGGGCTCTTATCTTGGCCCTATGGGCATGCATAACGGATGCCCCAGTCCCTAGCATAGCTACCTAACATTTGCCCCCCTGAAGAGATATGGACCCAAATATTTGGGGGTACTGGGCGACGACATCTCTAGCTGCTTCCTGCTGGCAAAAGGGGCGAGGTGGGGCTTTGGGTCCATACCCTTCCTACACTGCTGGGAGGGGTTGTCCATTGAGGGCAACTTTATCCAGGATGGATAAGGTTGAGGTGGTCCAGGAGATGGTAGTCGTGGACCTGGCACACTTGGTTCAGAAGCTTTAATCACCCGATAACTTCTGAGAAAAACAAACGGTCTAAAAGGTGAACAGTTTGACTACGACAAGGCTAAGCTTGTGAGGTGGCAGTGGCCTTGAAATTAGGTGAGTGTCACAGGAAACAAAAATAATCTTAGGATTACCAGACATGTGTGTTTGTTCATTGGAAGTACAGGAAGAGGGATAAAAGCATTCACACTTTCCCCTAGGAGGGCACAGGTTTGGGCACTACTAGGTGCAGTCGGATCACTGATTCATTTATGATGCTAAGGTCTTGGACCCGCTGATAAGACCCATCCTTCTTTTTAACCCTATAACGCTTCAATTTTAATTTTGGGAAAAAATTTTCTTTTTGTTGTGGACTTTCATAGTTATAAATATATATATATATATGTATTAATATATACATTTTTAATGTTATGAAAACATCATGCTTCGCGTTATAGAGTTAAATGGAAATAATGGGCTAGTGCAGGACGAGTCAAAAGTGACCAAAATAGAGTAACTGCCTAAGCCATTTTGAATTTTCTTGGGTTCAATTGGAGTAAAGGCTTGTAAATTACCCGGGGTCCAAATTCCCATGGTGCCTCCTACAACGGGTAGAATGTTCAGGGATGTTTCAGGGCTGGGAGATTAATAACCCCTAAGTCCAGGATACCTTAGGGCAGGGGTCTTTAAACTGTTTACCCAGGGGGCCAGTTCACTATCCCTCAGGCCTTTTGAAGGAAAGACTATAGTTTAAAAAAACAAATATTACGAACAAATTCATGTGCACACTGCACATCTTGATTTGAAGTTCAAAAAAAAAAAATAAATGGGGCACATACACCCGGCAGAAAGGATCAACGTCCTCGGCTGTCTGCATGTGGCCCACAGGTTGTAGTTTGAGGACCCCTGCTCTCGGCATTCACCAAGAGGATGTGGTTTCAACCCAAAAGCTTGGAGACTCTACAATTTGTTTAAAAGTGATGGGGCAGAAGGAGTCCCTGATTGACCCACGCAAGACTAGTTTTCCCACCCCCTATTACTAAGAGTTCATAGTTATGTTTAAAGGGAACCAGGATATCCCGATCTGATCCCGTTACTTCAAGTGTGGGCTGACATTGCCACTAAGAAGCCTGCAAATATAAAAGACTTACTCCCTCCCGCAAAGAAAGGGCCCTTGTTTCCAAGGTTTCAGGAAACATGGAAGGACCGGAAAAACAAACGGTCCAAGTTCCCAAAACCACATAGGTGGAGGCCATCCCTCCACATCACCCTCCCCCACCCCTCCCCTCCCTCACCCCTCCCCCACACCTCCCCTCCCCTCCCCATCACCCTCCCCTAATCGGCTTTATCCCATTTTGCAGGAGAACTCTGGGAGTGGGAGAGCTGGCTTCAAACCCTTTCTTTCAACCCCCGCCCTATAAGGTTTCTAGGGTCCAGAAATAGAAAACTTCTAACAGGCCCTTATTGAGTCACTCCCTCCCCCACCGGCCCCCCAAACTCACCCCCACCCCTAACAAGCAGCCCCCCACACACACTAGTACTGGTATGACTTCCATACTCATCAGCCCACCTGGAATGCTTGCCAACAACTTCTCCAGGTGCTGTTCACAACGGAGGAGTGTAGCCCTTCCAGACAGAGGCCCAGTAAGCAGTCAGTGAACCTGATGGTCAGCGAGCGGGCACTCCCCACTTGGGAGAAACTCTTTTGGCCACTACACCAACAATGTGGGATCTCAATTCCTAGCAAGGCCCAGAGGACTTTACCAGGTATCAACCATTGCTCTTACATGACCCTCTGCAGAAGAGCTAGGAAACCTATGAATTTATCTAAGGTCAGTGAGAATTTTCAGGTTCCTATAAGAGAATATCCGCCTGCCTTTCTAGAGTGGCTGAGGGAAGCCTACGGGCTTTATACCCCTAACGGCCCGGAGGCACTGAAAACAGGAGGGCAATAAGTATTGCCTTTATTACTCAGTCAGTCTGCCTCAGACATGACAAAGAAGTGGGAAGGGTTTGAAGGGAAAAATCTTAGCGATTTGGTACAAGTGGCTCATTGAGTGTATAACAACAGAGATGACCCTAGCACGACAGAGACAAAGAAGCTAGCTAAAATATTAGGAATTGCCATGAGAGACCCCAGAGACTCAGGAAAAGGAGAGCATGGCCCACTCACGGAGAGACTAACCTGTGGGCACCGCCAAGCCATGGGGAAGGACCAATGTGCCTACTGCAGGAAAGAAGGACACTGGAAAAATCAGTGCCTTGAAAACCCGAGGAGAGGTGCACGACCCTCCACTAGAGTGGATGGGCCTCATCTGCACGTAGAAAGACCCAAGCAAGAGACAATAATGCTTGAAGAAGCTCAATGAAGGGGTCAGGGCTCTGTTTCACTTCGCCGCCAAAAGCCCAGGCTAACTCTCCAAGTAGGAGGCCAGGCAGTAAATTTCTTGGTGGACACAGGGGCCACCTTGTCAGGTTCAGAAAGGAATATGGGCACATTTTCAAGAAGAAAGATGTGAATTACTGTGAGCCTATGATTCCTTCCACAGATAACTCACACCAGAAGGTTTGCATGGAGGGTAGGTGGGTTTCCCAAGACAACAAAATAACAAATATCTATCAGCCCTTTGGCCCAGTTAGCCACCTGGTTATGATATCACTGGCTTCTGGCTCAGCTGCTGAGCCAGTGAAGCAGTTATAGCAGGAGAAGACTAGGTGGCCGGTGGCCATCAACAGAAGGACCAAATCTCCACAGTGGGCTTCCTGTTTCAATATGGAGCCACGTATGTTACCTGCTGGACACCATCTCTATCCTGAGCTCATAATTGCCATCGCAGGTCTAGAATGCGGCGCGCAGGTACACACTATATGAAACAGTCTCTGATTAACCCCTCTCGATAACTTGCTGACATGGGAGTCTGGATAATCCTGTACATTTACTTTGCAGATTAGAAAACTCACTCAAAAACACACGGGAGTTGACCCAGAGACACACAACTGGTTAACAACAAAGTCATATTCACAACCAGCGTCTGGACCAAGAGCACGGTGCCCCACAGAACTGTGCCCATCGAGAAGTCAATATCTCCTGGACTCTCAAAAGATCTGAGCTGATACCCACCCCCCCACATCCTTGCAGCCCCAAAAGATTGTATTTCACAGGATGGCACCGGATCTGCAGCTCGCGGAGAGGGACATATCTGATCAGTGAACACAGGGCAGAACAAGGGGGAGGAGGGGAGAATGGAGCACACCCTGGCCCAATACACCTTGAGGATGATGTTCCCAATCAGAGAAGCCAATCCACAGAGAAGACCACATGGGCAGCCCCACGATGAGAAACGTCCCTCAAAGACCCATAGCCTTAGAGGGGACAACACTGGACACACAGTGTGGGAACTGCGCCCGAACTGATCCTGCCACTTCGATGCATGACACTAAGAGAGTGCAGCGGAAGAGTAAGAAAACGGAGCATCAAAGTCCCCGGGGAATGCCAAAGGTGGACTTTGTGGTCAGGGTTCGGTGCCCCCACAGACTGGACTGGAAAACACTCCTAAAGTTCACCACACAGTCCTTGTACTTTTCTTTCTGGTTAGTGTTGTTTTCTTTTAGTGTCATTGGATTTGGGTTGGGTTTTGTTTTCATTTTTGTTTGTTTTTTTTTTCTTTTTGCTGCTTGGTTTAGCTCAGTCTTGTTTTGTGCATGTTATTACCTTTACAGGTCTGTCTAATTAAGAGAGGCTGGATGAACAATCTGGAGGAGTAAACATGTGACCGGCCCTTTCCATTGGGCATGGGAGTGAGCACGGTGGGGGGAAAGGAAGTGCTGTAAAGAAACCCAGAGACAAGGGTACAACAAGTGATGGAAAACGATAGTGAGGGGGATGTAGGAGGCCTGGTAGGGCGTGATCAAAGGTAATGTAACCAAGAGGAATTACTGAAACCCAAAGGAAGACTGAGCATGTCAGTGGGCACAAGAGGAAAATCAAAGAGTATAGAAGAGTGAGCTGGGAAGCAAGGGCCAGTTATAGACGTCTAAATAAAGGCATGTACATATGTACATATATTTACAAAGGGGCATGGGGAAATAGATCTATGTCCATATGTTTATAGATTTAGTATTAAGGTAGCAGATGGACATAGGGCCTCCGCTCAAGGACTCCCTCATTGCAATAACACTGTTCTATTAAATTGGCATTCTAAGATGCTCACCTTCCCTACACAATCACTGACCACAAAGCGGCTGCATAAGCAAATGTGGTGAAGAAAGCCGATGGTGTCCAGCTACCTAAAGATATAGCGTGTGGGGTCTTAAAGGCCTGAGGGTAAAGAAACAGCCATCTGGCTCTGAAGCAACAGAGCCCACATGGAGAAAGCATACCAGCCTGTGTGATCACAAAGTTTTAAAGGGATAAGGCAACAGGTATCATGAGAACAAAAAAATCTTATCATGGAGAATGAGAGGGGACTGCCGGGTATAGACCCAAAACCTATTTGCAGTGCACTGGACATCCCCTTACAGAAGGATCTCAGAGTGGAGATTAAAGAATACAGGGTATGAGACAGCAAAGATGAAACACAACTTTCCTCTAGTTCTTAATGCTTTCTCTTGCCCCACTATCATGATCCCAGTTCTACCATACTAATCTGGCCAAACTAGAGAAGGTATTCTAGTACCGATAGGAATTTCAAACACGGGGAATCCAGAGTGGATGGGCCCTTTACCAGTGTTATGAGTGGAGATACTGGGAGGGTGGAGGAAGGGCAGGATGGAAAGTGGGAACCGATTACAAGGATCTTCATTGACCTCAAAAGAAAGGTGGGTGAAAATATGACAAAAGAATTAGTACATTTCCAAGGATTGATGAGGGATGGGTGGCGGGCATTGAGGGGGGAAAAATGAGGAGCTGAGGCCAGGGGCTTGGGTGGAGAGTGGATATTTTGTGAATAAGGAGGGCAATTAATGTACAGATGGGCTTCAAACAGATGATGTATTTATGGATGGTGGTTAGTGTTGTAGGAGCCACTAATGAAAAGATCATAAAAGAAACAAAAATAATCTTGGCAGGGGCTCATGCAAGGATGATCTCAGGCTGGATTAGACCAGTCAAAACAGCTACTGGAGTCGCCTCACCCTGTGTCTATTATTGAGTCAGCCATGATGCTTAGGACCCACAGCCCCAGCAGCTGGCCAGAGAGGGAGGTGGATCTCTGAGGCCATTCCACAGGGGGAATGGTCCTCTGTCCTGCAGGGCCCACCCTCCTTTGTAAGCATGCTGCCTGGGGCAAGGCTTTCATGGAGTCCACACCATGGGAGCTCTACTACTCATGGGGGATTGGCAGGAAGTCTCTGCTCATGCGCACACACCACCAACTAGCTGGAGGATCTCCGTGAACAAAGCCTGAGGCAGACAACAAGCCCACTAACTGATGCTGTAAGAGATACAATCAGCATCCAGAAACCTGCAACTGGGAGTAAGAGGCAGCATACCTTGGTCCCAGCCCCTCCCACTCTAATCTACAAAGAATGACATTGCAAAGCAGAGGGTTTTCATAAAGCACTTCCAGGACTGTGGAATGAGCAGCCTCGTTTGTGGACATGGATACTCTGTGATCCAGACGTACTACCTCCTCCCTTACAGTCAGCTGAGACAAAAACCCTTGCAAGCAGAAAGCCATGCATCTGAACAGTATCCACCAGCCACTCATGTGCAGCACAGCTGCCTCCAAAGAGCCTTCCTGAGTGAGAGAGAAATCATGCAGAAGCCTGGTCTGCACTCAAGAGAGTTTTATGAGCGTAGGGAGGCGTGGTGGGCAAGTCTGGCCGACCCCAGTGGCTGAATTGAATTTACATGGCCTAGATTGGTCAATCCAGGTACAGGAACCACCCAGGTGACCTCCCCTTCATGGCCAGAAATCTGGACCTCTGAGCATGCACAGGGTGCCTCTCCTAACTGGGCTCTTATCTTGGCCCTATGGGCATGCATAACGGATGCCCCAGTCCCTAGCATAGCTACCTAACATTTGCCCCCCTGAAGAGATATGGACCCAAATCTTTGGGGGTACTGGGCGACGACATCTCTAGCTGCTTCCTGCTGGCAAAAGGGGCGAGGTGGGGCTTTGGGTCCATACCCTTCCTACACTGCTGGGAGGGGTTGTCCATTGAGGGCAACTTTATCCAGGATGGATAAGGTTGAGGTGGTCCAGGAGATGGTAGTCGTGGACCTGGCACACTTGGTTCAGAAGCTTTAATCACCCGATAACTTCTGAGAAAAACAAACGGTCTAAAAGGTGAACAGTTTGACTACGACAAGGCTAAGCTTGTGAGGTGGCAGTGGCCTTGAAATTAGGTGAGTATCACAGGAAACAAAAATAATCTTAGGATTACCAGACATGTGTGTTTGTTCATTGGAAGTACAGGAAGAGGGATAAAAGCATTCACACTTTCCCCTAGGAGGGCACAGGTTTGGGCACTACTAGGTGCAGTCGGATCACTGATTCATTTATGATGCTAAGGTCTTGGACCCGCTGATAAGACCCATCCTTCTTTTTAACCCTATAACGCTTCAATTTTAATTTTGGGAAAAAATTTTCTTTTTGTTGTGGACTTTCATAGTTATAAATATATATATATATATGTATTAATATATACATTTTTAATGTTATGAAAACATCATGCTTCGCGTTATAGAGTTAAATGGAAATAATGGGCTAGTGCAGGACGAGTCAAAAGTGACCAAAATAGAGTAACTGCCTAAGCCATTTTGAATTTTCTTGGGTTCAATTGGAGTAAAGGCTTGTAAATTACCCGGGGTCCAAATTCCCATGGTGCCTCCTACAACGGGTAGAATGTTCAGGGATGTTTCAGGGCTGGGAGATTAATAACCCCTAAGTCCAGGATACCTTAGGGCAGGGGTCTTTAAACTGTTTACCCAGGGGGCCAGTTCACTATCCCTCAGGCCTTTTGAAGGAAAGACTATAGTTTAAAAAAACAAATATTACGAACAAATTCATGTGCACACTGCACATCTTGATTTGAAGTTCAAAAAAAAAAATAAATGGGGCACATACACCCGGCAGAAAGGATCAACGTCCTCGGCTGTCTGCATGTGGCCCACAGGTTGTAGTTTGAGGACCCCTGCTCTCGGCATTCACCAAGAGGATGTGGTTTCAACCCAAAAGCTTGGAGACTCTACAATTTGTTTAAAAGTGATGGGGCAGAAGGAGTCCCTGATTGACCCACGCAAGACTAGTTTTCCCACCCCCTATTACTAAGAGTTCATAGTTATGTTTAAAGGGAACCAGGATATCCCGATCTGATCCCGTTACTTCAAGTGTGGGCTGACATTGCCACTAAGAAGCCTGCAAATATAAAAGACTTACTCCCTCCCGCAAAGAAAGGGCCCTTGTTTCCAAGGTTTCAGGAAACATGGAAGGACCGGAAAAACAAACGGTCCAAGTTCCCAAAACCACATAGGTGGAGGCCATCCCTCCACATCACCCTCCCCCACCCCTCCCCTCCCTCACCCCTCCCCTCCCCTCCCCATCACTCTCCCCTAATCGGCTTTATCCCATTTTGCAGGAGAACTCTGGGAGTGGGAGAGCTGGCTTCAAACCCTTTCTTTCAACCCCCGCCCTATAAGGTTTCTAGGGTCCAGAAATAGAAAACTTCTAACAGGCCCTTATTGAGTCACTCCCTCCCCCACCGGCCCCCCAAACTCACCCCCACCCCTAACAAGCAGCCCCCCACACACACTAGTACTGGTATGACTTCCATACTCATCAGCCCACCTGGAATGCTTGCCAACAACTTCTCCAGGTGCTGTTCACAACGGAGGAGGGTAGCCCTTCCAGACAGAGGCCCAGTAAGCAGTCAGTGAACCTGATGGTCAGCGAGCGGGCACTCCCCACTTGGGAGAAACTCTTTTGGCCACTACACCAACAATGTGGGATCTCAATTCCTAGCAAGGCCCAGAGGACTTTACCAGGTATCAACCATTGCTCTTACATGACCCTCTGCAGAAGAGCTAGGAAACCTATGAATTTATCTAAGGTCAGTGAGAATTTTCAGGTTCCTATAAGAGAATATCCGCCTGCCTTTCTAGAGTGGCTGAGGGAAGCCTACGGGCTTTATACCCCTAACGGCCCGGAGGCACTGAAAACAGGAGGGCAATAAGTATTGCCTTTATTACTCAGTCAGTCTGCCTCAGACATGACAAAGAAGTGGGAAGGGTTTGAAGGGAAAAATCTTAGCGATTTGGTACAAGTGGCTCATTGAGTGTATAACAACAGAGATGACCCTAGCACGACAGAGACAAAGAAGCTAGCTAAAATACTAGGAATTGCCATGAGAGGCCCCAGAGACTCAGGAAAAGGAGAGCATGGCCCACTCACGGAGAGACTAACCTGTGGGCACCGCCAAGCCATGGGGAAGGACCAATGTGCCTACTGCAGGAAAGAAGGACACTGGAAAAATCAGTGCCTTGAAAACCCGAGGAGAGGTGCACGACCCTCCACTAGAGTGGATGGGCCTCATCTGCACGTAGAAAGACCCAAGCAAGAGACAATAATGCTTGAAGAAGCTCAATGAAGGGGTCAGGGCTCTGTTTCACTTCGCCGCCAAAAGCCCAGGCTAACTCTCCAAGTAGGAGGCCAGGCAGTAAATTTCTTGGTGGACACAGGGGCCACCTTGTCAGGTTCAGAAAGGAATATGGGCACATTTTCAAGAAGAAAGATGTGAATTACTGTGAGCCTATGATTCCTTCCACAGATAACTCACACCAGAAGGTTTGCATGGAGGGTAGGTGGGTTTCCCAAGACAACAAAATAACAAATATCTATCAGCCCTTTGGCCCAGTTAGCCACCTGGTTATGATATCACTGGCTTCTGGCTCAGCTGCTGAGCCAGTGAAGCAGTTATAGCAGGAGAAGACTAGGTGGCCGGTGGCCATCAACAGAAGGACCAAATCTCCACAGTGGGCTTCCTGTTTCAATATGGAGCCACGTATGTTACCTGCTGGACACCATCTCTATCCTGAGCTCATAATTGCCATCGCAGGTCTAGAATGCGGCGCGCAGGTACACACTATATGAAACAGTCTCTGATTAACCCCTCTCGATAACTTGCTGACATGGGAGTCTGGATAATCCTGTACATTTACTTTGCAGATTAGAAAACTCACTCAAAAACACACGGGAGTTGACCCAGAGACACACAACTGGTTAACAACAAAGTCATATTCACAACCAGCGTCTGGACCAAGAGCACGGTGCCCCACAGAACTGTGCCCATCGAGAAGTCAATATCTCCTGGACTCTCAAAAGATCTGAGCTGATACCCACCCCCCCACATCCTTGCAGCCCCAAAAGATTGTATTTCACAGGATGGCACCGGATCTGCAGCTCGCGGAGAGGGACATATCTGATCAGTGAACACAGGGCAGAACAAGGGGGAGGAGGGGAGAATGGAGCACACCCTGGCCCAATACACCTTGAGGATGATGTTCCCAATCAGAGAAGCCAATCCACAGAGAAGACCACATGGGCAGCCCCACGATGAGAAACGTCCCTCAAAGACCCATAGCCTTAGAGGGGACAACACTGGACACACAGTGTGGGAACTGCGCCCGAACTGATCCTGCCACTTCGATGCATGACACTAAGAGAGTGCAGCGGAAGAGTAAGAAAACGGAGCATCAAAGTCCCCGGGGAATGCCAAAGGTGGACTTTGTGGTCAGGGTTCGGTGCCCCCACAGACTGGACTGGAAAACACTCCTAAAGTTCACCACACAGTCCTTGTACTTTTCTTTCTGGTTAGTGTTGTTTTCTTTTAGTGTCATTGGATTTGGGTTGGGTTTTGTTTTCATTTTTGTTTTTTTTTTTTTTCTTTTTGCTGCTTGGTTTAGCTCAGTCTTGTTTTGTGCATGTTATTACCTTTACAGGTCTGTCTAATTAAGAGAGGCTGGATGAACAATCTGGAGGAGTAAACATGTGACCGGCCCTTTCCATTGGGCATGGGAGTGAGCACGGTGGGGGGAAAGGAAGTGCTGTAAAGAAACCCAGAGACAAGGGTACAACAAGTGATGGAAAACGATAGTGAGGGGGATGTAGGAGGCCTGGTAGGGCGTGATCAAAGGTAATGTAACCAAGAGGAATTACTGAAACCCAAAGGAAGACTGAGCATGACAGTGGGCACAAGAGGAAAATCAAAGAGTATAGAAGAGTGAGCTGGGAAGCAAGGGCCAGTTATAGACGTCTAAATAAAGGCATGTACATATGTACATATATTTACAAAGGGGCATGGGGAAATAGATCTATGTCCATATGTTTATAGATTTAGTATTAAGGTAGCAGATGGACATAGGGCCTCCGCTCAAGGACTCCCTCATTGCAATAACACTGTTCTATTAAATTGGCATTCTAAGATGCTCACCTTCCCTACACAATCACTGACCACAAAGCGGCTGCATAAGCAAATGTGGTGAAGAAAGCCGATGGTGTCCAGCTACCTAAAGATATAGCGTGTGGGGTCTTAAAGGCCTGAGGGTAAAGAAACAGCCATCTGGCTCTGAAGCAACAGAGCCCACATGGAGAAAGCATACCAGCCTGTGTGATCACAAAGTTTTAAAGGGATAAGGCAACAGGTATCATGAGAACAAAAAAATCTTATCATGGAGAATGAGAGGGGACTGCCGGGTATAGACCCAAAACCTATTTGCAGTGCACTGGACATCCCCTTACAGAAGGATCTCAGAGTGGAGATTAAAGAATACAGGGTATGAGACAGCAAAGATGAAACACAACTTTCCTCTAGTTCTTAATGCTTTCTCTTGCCCCACTATCATGATCCCAGTTCTACCATACTAATCTGGCCAAACTAGAGAAGGTATTCTAGTACCGATAGGAATTTCAAACACGGGGAATCCAGAGTGGATGGGCCCTTTACCAGTGTTATGAGTGGAGATACTGGGAGGGTGGAGGAAGGGCAGGATGGAAAGTGGGAACCGATTACAAGGATCTTCATTGACCTCAAAAGAAAGGTGGGTGAAAATATGACAAAAGAATTAGTACATTTCCAAGGATTGATGAGGGATGGGTGGCGGGCATTGAGGGGGGAAAAATGAGGAGCTGAGGCCAGGGGCTTGGGTGGAGAGTGGATATTTTGTGAATAAGGAGGGCAATTAATGTACAGATGGGCTTCAAACAGATGATGTATTTATGGATGGTGGTTAGTGTTGTAGGAGCCACTAATGAAAAGATCATAAAAGAAACAAAAATAATCTTGGCAGGGGCTCATGCAAGGATGATCTCAGGCTGGATTAGACCAGTCAAAACAGCTACTGGAGTCGCCTCACCCTGTGTCTATTATTGAGTCAGCCATGATGCTTAGGACCCACAGCCCCAGCAGCTGGCCAGAGAGGGAGGTGGATCTCTGAGGCCATTCCACAGGGGGAATGGTCCTCTGTCCTGCAGGGCCCACCCTCCTTTGTAAGCATGCTGCCTGGGGCAAGGCTTTCATGGAGTCCACACCATGGGAGCTCTACTACTCATGGGGGATTGGCAGGAAGTCTCTGCTCATGCGCACACACCACCAACTAGCTGGAGGATCTCCGTGAACAAAGCCTGAGGCAGACAACAAGCCCACTAACTGATGCTGTAAGAGCTACAATCAGCATCCAGAAACCTGCAACTGGGAGTAAGAGGCAGCATACCTTGGTCCCAGCCCCTCCCACTCTAATCTACAAAGAGTGACATTGCAAAGCAGAGGGTTTTCATAAAGCACTTCCAGGACTGTGGAATGAGCAGCCTCGTTTGTGGACATGGATACTCTGTGATCCAGACGTACTACCTCCTCCCTTACAGTCAGCTGAGACAAAAACCCTTGCAAGCAGAAAGCCATGCATCTGAACAGTATCCACCAGCCACTCATGTGCAGCACAGCTGCCTCCAAAGAGCCTTCCTGAGTGAGAGAGAAATCATGCAGAAGCCTGGTCTGCACTCAAGAGAGTTTTATGAGCGTAGGGAGGCGTGGTGGGCAAGTCTGGCCGACCCCAGTGGCTGAATTGAATTTACATGGCCTAGATTGGTCAATCCAGGTACAGGAACCACCCAGGTGACCTCCCCTTCATGGCCAGAAATCTGGACCTCTGAGCATGCACAGGGTGCCTCTCCTAACTGGGCTCTTATCTTGGCCCTATGGGCATGCATAACGGATGCCCCAGTCCCTAGCATAGCTACCTAACATTTGCCCCCCTGAAGAGATATGGACCCAAATCTTTGGGGGTACTGGGCGACGACATCTCTAGCTGCTTCCTGCTGGCAAAAGGGGCGAGGTGGGGCTTTGGGTCCATACCCTTCCTACACTGCTGGGAGGGGTTGTCCATTGAGGGCAACTTTATCCAGGATGGATAAGGTTGAGGTGGTCCAGGAGATGGTAGTCGTGGACCTGGCACACTTGGTTCAGAAGCTTTAATCACCCGATAACTTCTGAGAAAAACAAACGGTCTAAAAGGTGAACAGTTTGACTACGACAAGGCTAAGCTTGTGAGGTGGCAGTGGCCTTGAAATTAGGTGAGTGTCACAGGAAACAAAAATAATCTTAGGATTACCAGACATGTGTGTTTGTTCATTGGAAGTACAGGAAGAGGGATAAAAGCATTCACACTTTCCCCTAGGAGGGCACAGGTTTGGGCACTACTAGGTGCAGTCGGATCACTGATTCATTTATGATGCTAAGGTCTTGGACCCGCTGATAAGACCCATCCTTCTTTTTAACCCTATAACGCTTCAATTTTAATTTTTGGAAAAATTTTCTTTTTGTTGTGGTCTTTCATAGTTATAAATATATATATATGTATTAATATATACATTTTTTAATGTTATGAAAACATCATGCTTCGCGTTATAGAGTTAAATGGAAATAGTGGGCTAGTGCAGGACGAGTCAAATGTGACCAAAATAGAGTACCTGCCTAAGCCATTTTGAATTTTCTTGGGTTCAATTGGAGTAAAGACTTGTAAATTACCCGGGGTCCAAATTCCCATGGTGCCTCCTACAACGGGTAGAATGTTCAGGGATGTTTCAGGGCTGGGAGATTAATAACCCCTAAGTCCAGGATACCTTAGGACAGGGGTCCTTAAACTGTTTACCCAGGGGGCCAGTTCACTATCCCTCAGGCCTTTTGAAGGAAAGACTATAGTTTCAAAAATCAAATATTACGAACAAATTCATGTGCACACTGCACATCTTGATTTGAAGTTCAAAAAAAAAATAAATGGGGCACATACACCCGACAGAAAGGATCAGCGTCCTCGGCTGTCTGCATGTGGCCCACAGGTTGTAGTTTGAGGACCCCTGCTCTCGGCATTCACCAAGAGGATGTGGTTTCAACCCAAAAGCTTGGAGACTCTACAATTTGTTTAAAAGTGATGGGGCAGAAGGAGTCCCTGATTGACCCACGCAAGACTAGTTTTCCCATCCCCTATTACTAAGAGTTCATAGTTATGGTTAAAGGGAACCAGGATATCCCGATCTGATCCCGTTACTTCAAGTGTGGGCTGACATTGCCACTAAGAAGCCTGCAAATATAAAAGACTTACTCCCTCCCGCAAAGAAAGGGCCCTTGTTTCCAAGGTTTCAGGAAACATGGAAGGACCGGAAAAACAAATGGTCCAAGTTCCCAAAACCACATAGGTGGAGGCCATCCCTCCCCATCACCCTCCCCCACCCCTCCCCTCCATCACCCCTCCCCTCCCCCATCCCTCCCCCACCCCTCCCCTCCCCTCCCCTCCCCATCACTCTCCCCTAATCGGCTTTATCCCATTTTGCAGGAGAACTCTGGGAGTGGGAGAGCTGGCTTCAAACCCTTTCTTTCAACCCCCGCCCTATAAGGTTTCTAGGGTCCAGAAATAGAAAACTTCTAACAGGCCCTTATTGAGTCACTCCCTCCCCCACCGGCCCCCCAATCTCACCCCCACCCTTAACAAGCAGCCCCCCCACACACTAGTACTGGTATGACTTCCATACTCATCAGCCCACCTGGAATGCTTGCCAACAACTTCTCCAGGTGCTGTTCACAACGGAGGAGGGCAGCCCTTCCAGACAGAGGCCCAGTAAGCAGTCAGTGAACCTGATGGTCAGCGAGCGGGCACTCCCCACTTGAGAGAAACTCTTTTGGCCACTACACCAACAATGTGGGATCTCAATTCCTAGCAAGGCCCAGAGGGCTTTACCAGGTATCACCCATTGCTCTTACATGACCCTCTGCGGAAGAGCTAGGAAACCTATAAATTTATCTAAGGTCAGTGAGAATTTTCAGGCTAAGAGAATGTCCGCCTGCCTTTCTAGAGTGGTTGATGGAAACCTACAGGCTTTATACCCCTAACAGCCCGGAGGCCCCGAGAACAGGAGGGCAATAAATATTGCCTTTATGACTCAGTCAGTCTGCCTCAGACCTGAAAAAGAAGTGGGAAGGGTTCAAGGGAAAAATCTTAGTGATTTGATACAAGTGGTTCATTGAGTATATAACAACCGAGATGACCCTAGCACGACAGAGACAAGGAAACTAGCTAAAATACTAGGAATTGCCATGAGAGACCCCAGAGACTCAGGAAAAGGAGAGCATGGCCCACTCACGGAGAGACTAACCTGTGGGCACTGCCAAGCCATGGGAAAGGATCAATGTGCCTACTGCAGGAAAGAAGGACACTGGAAAAATCAGTGCCTTGAAAACCCCAGGAGAGGTCCACGACCCTCCACAAGAGTGGACGGGCCTCATCTGCAACGAGAAAGAACCAAGCAAGAGACAATAAGGCTTGAAGAGCTGCATGAAGGGGTCAGGGCTCTGTTTCACTTCGCCGCCAATACCCAGGCTAACACTCCATATAGGCCAGGCAGTAAATTTCTTGGTGGACACAGGGGCCACCTTCTCAGGTTCAGAAAGGAATACGGGCACATTTACAAAAAGAAAGATGTGTATTACTGTGAGCCTATGATTCCTTCCACAGATAACTCACACCAGAATGTTTGCATGGAGGTTAGGTGGGCTTCCCAAGACAACAAGATAACAAATATCTATCTGCCCTTTCTCCCAGTTAGCCACCTGGTTATGATGGCACTGGCTCCTGGCTCAGCTGCTGAGTCAGTGAAGCAGTTATAGCAGGAGAAGACTAGGTGGCCGGTGGCCATCAACGGAAGGACCAAATCTCCACAGTGGGCTTCCTGTTTCAATATGGAGCCACGTCTGTCACCTACTGGACACCATCTCTATTCTGAGCTCATAATTGCCACCCCAGGTCTCAAATGCAGCGCGCAGATACACACTATATGAAACAGTCTCTGATTAACCCCTCTCAATAACTTGCTGACATGGGCTTCTGGATAATCCAGTACATTTACTTTCCAGATGAGAAAACTCCCTCAAAAACACACAGGAGTTGACCCAGAGACACACAACTGGTTAACAACAAAGTCATATTCACAACCAGCGTCTGGACCAAGAGCACGGTGCCCCACAGAACTGTGCCCATCGAGAAGTCAATATCTCCTGGACTCTCAAAAGATCTGAGCTGATGCCCCCCCTCCCACCTCCTTGCAGCCCCCAAAGATTGTATTTCACAGGATGGCACCGGAGCTGCAGCTCGCGGAGAGGGACATATCTGATCAGAGAACACAGAGCAGAACAAGGGGGAGGAGGGGAGAATGGAGCACATCCTGGCCCACTATACCTTGAGGATGATGTTCCCAATCAGAGAAGCCAGTCCACAGAAAAGACCACATGGGCAGCCCCACGATGAGAAACGTCCCTCAAAGTCCCATTGCCCTAGAGGGGACAACACTGGAGACACAGTGTGGGAACTGCGCCCGAACTGATCTTGCTACATCGAGGCATGACACTAAGGGAGTGCAGCGGAAGAGAAAGAAAACGGAGCATCAAAGTCCCCGGGGAATACCAAAGGTGGACTTTGTGGTCAGGGCTCGGTGCCCCAACAGACTGGACTGGAAAACACTCCTAAAGTTCACCACACAGTCCTTGTACTAACTATGAGCTTTTCTTTCTTGGTTAGTTTTGTTTTCTTTTAGTGTCATTGGATTTTTGTTGTCTTGGTTTTTTTGGGTTGCTTGTCTTGGTTTTGTGCATGTTATTACCTTTTCTGGTCTGTCTAAATTAGATAGGCTGGATGTCCAATCTGGAGGACAAAACCCAGGACCAACACTTCTGGGGTGTGGGGCATGGGAAAGAGGGAGGTGGGCGTAAAGGAAGCGGTGTTAAGAAACCCAGAAACAAGAGAACAGGAAGTCATGCATATCCGTGGTGAGGTAGATGTAGGAGGCCTGGTAGGGTGGGATCAAGGGTAATGGAACCAAGAAGAATTACTGAAACCCAAAGGAAGACTGAGCATGGCAGTGGGCACAAGAGGAAAATGAAACGGAAATAGAAGAGCAAGCGAGGAAGCAAGGGCCTGTTATAGAGGTCTTTTAAAAAGTATGTCCATATGTAAATATATTCATATATGAGCATGGGGAAATAGACCTACGTCCATATATTTATAGGTTTCGTATTAAGGTAGCAGATGGACTCTGGGCCTCCACTCAAATACTCCCTCATTGCAAGAATACTTTGTTCTATTAAACTGGCATTCTATGGTGCTCACCTTCCCCACAGGTACACTGAAGACAAAGCTGATGGTGCCCAGCTGTCAAAAGATATAGCGTCTGAGGTCTTAAAAGCTTGAATGTAAACAAGCGGCCACCTAGCTCAGAAGCAACAAAGCCCACATGGAATAATCACACCAGCCTATGAGATCACGAGGTTTCGAAGGGATCAGGTGTCAGGCATCATCAGAACAAAAACATCTTATTGGGAATGAGAAGAGTGCTTGGTAGAGACCCAAAGCCCATTTCCAGACCACTGGACAATACCTTACAGAAGGGTCTCAGAGAGGAGATGAGCCAAGACTAGGTACGAGATAGCAATGATGAAACACAACTTTCCTCCAGTTGCTAAATGCTTTCTCTCCCCCCATTATCATGACCCCAATTCTACCTTACAAATCTGGCTAGACCAGATAATGTACACTGGTACAGATAGCAACTGGAAACACAGGGAATCCAGGGTGGATGAGTCCTTTAGGACCAGTATTATGAGTGAAGACACTGAGAGGGTAAGCGGGAGGGCAGTTTGGAAACGGGGAACTGATTACAAGGATGTACATTTTACTTCAACAGAAAAGTGGGTGAAGGGGGATATCAGACAGTGCAAGATATGACAAAAATTAGTAAATTACCAAGGATTGATGAGCGAGGGGTAGCGCACATGGGGGGTGGGGATGGGAATGAGGAGCTGAGGCCATGGGCTTGGGTGGAGAGTGGATATTTTGAGAATGAGGGAAATGAATGTACAAATGTGCTTTACACAACTGATGTATGCATAGAATGTGTTTAGTGTTGTATGAGCCCCTAATAAAACGTTAAAAAAAAAAAAAGATCTGGGCAGAGGACTCATTCAAGGATCATCTCAGGCTGGATTAGACCCTTCTAAGTAGAAAGTCCTGCATCTGAACAGTATCCACCAGCCATTCATGTCCAGTTCTGCTGCCTCCAAAGAGCCTTCCTGGGTTTGTCAGATCTCTCTGGGGACAGACAGACCTTGGTCCTCTGCTCTGCGTGAGAAAGAATGCATGTAGAAGCCTGATTGTCATCCAAGTGGGTTTTATGAGCATTAGGGAGGCATGGTGGGCAACCCTGGTCAACCCCAGCAGCTGAATTTAATTTACTTGGCATTGGTGGGTCAATCAAGTTGCAGCACTCACCCAGGTGTACCTCCTCTTCCTGGCCGGAAACCTGAACCTCTGAGCACGCACAGTGTGCCACTCCTTCTTGGGCTGCTACCTTGGCCCTCTGGGCATGCATAATGGACACCCCAGTCCCTAGGATAGCTACCTAACATTTGCCCCCTGAAGAGGTATGGACCCAAATCTTTGGGGTACTGGGCGACGACATCTCTAAGTACTTCCTGCTGCAAAAGGGGCAAATGGGGCTCAGAAGGGATTGTCCACTCAGGTCCCAGGATGGATAAAGTTGAGGTTGTTCAGGAAATCGTGGTCCTACAGCTGGCACACTTGGTTTGGAGGCCTTGGTAACCTGAGAACTTCTGGAAAAACAAACAAAAAGACAAAAGGTTGAAGAGTTTAAGTGAGACAAGTCTAAGATTCGGAGGAGGTAGTTCCCTTCAAGTTAGGTGAGTGTCACAAGAAATAAGTATACTTAGGATTATCAGGCATGTGTTTGTTCACTCTAAGTACAGGAACGGGGATTAAAGCATTCACAATTTCCCTAGGAGGGCACAGGGTTTGGGCACTACTAGGTGCAGTGGGATCACTGCTTCATTTATGATCCTAAGGTCTTACACCTGCTGATAAGACCCATCCTTTTTAACCGTATAATGGCTCAATTTTCAATTTTGGGAAAATGTTTTTGTTTTTATTCTTTATTTTCAAAGTTATCTATCTATTTATCTGTCTGTTTATCTATCTATCTATTAATATATACATTTCTTTATATGTTATGGAAATATGCTCAGCGTTATAGAGTTAAATGGTAATATTGGGGTACTACAGGGGGAGTCAACAGTAATCAAAAGTAGAGTAACTGCCTAAGTCATTTTTAATTTTCTTGGCTTCAATTTGAATAAAAGGCTGGTAAATTACCCAGGGACCAAATTTCCCTGGTGCCTCTACTATGGGTAGAATGATCAGGGGTGTGTCAGGGCTGCGAGAATAGTAACCCCTAAGTCCAGGATCCCTTAGGGCAGGGGTCCTCAAACTGTTTACCTAGGGGGCCAGTTCTGTCCCTCAGATCATTGGAGGGTCAGACTATAGTTTTTTAAAAACCTATGAACAAGTTCCTATGCACACTGCACGAGCCGGCTGCTAAGCAGGACAGGCAGAGGCAGCAAAAACACCCTGAGGGTGGAATAAATGTCGTCAGGCCACATGTGCCCCACGGGCCACAGTTTGAGGACGCCTGCCTTAGGGGTTCCTGTGTGCACTGGGGATGAAGGTCTCTACTGCTCCTCAAAAGGAGAAATGCTCTAAATTCTGGCATCTCCGCCCATTTCCCATCACTCTACAGAACTGTTCCAGGTGAATCAGGGTTGGAAGGAAAAGTGTGCCATTCTCTGGCCACCATTCTCCTTTCTCAAATAAAGTTGCATAGTGTATCAGCTTTTGTTTGTCTAGCCTCTGTGTCAACTCTATCCCAATTGGACAGGATTCATGCAAGGGGGCAATTCCTGAGTATGAAGCTGCTAAGTCCCATCTCGAAAGCACAAAACAAGGCTATTTAGAGCTTGCTGCCTCAAGGTCAATAACCCCGCTTCAGAGCAGACCCCTGGTGTGCTATTAAACTGATGCCTCTGACAGGTGCCCCCACCATAGACAAAGGGTCAAAGAGCAGTCACTGTGGGCGACTTTAGGTCCAACCATTTTCTAGACAATAAGCTAGGAGGACCACTGCTTGGGATGGCCCCACAGCCTTCCAAGATGCCTGCTGGCAGGAGCAGACTCTCAAATCTCTGAAGGGAAGGGGCATCTGGCAGCTCAGGGAACCTTTAGGAAAATTGGAATTTCTGGCTGGAACATCATGGCAGCTGAGCTATATTAAGAGCTGTCCCCAAAAGTGCGTGAAGAAACACCACTGAAAGCCGAAAAGTAAGGGTTACCCAGGCTAGGCTTCCGAACGCCTTTGTCTTAAGACTGAGCAACGGAAAACCAGCCAGTAACAAGGAACAAACCTACACTGGTAGAACACTAACCCTAGAACACCTGAAGTTTTCAATGCAGGAAATAATATTTTTTTTGTTTTTATTCTTTACTTTCATTGTTATCAATATATATAACAACCAAAGTATATTTTAAAAGTACAAATTTTCAAAAATATAACCAAATTGTCATATTTATAATATATAATTTTGGTGCCAGATACATTTTAATTAAATGTTACAAAAAAGTCCTGCTCAGTGTTATAGGGCTCAAGCAGCTTGTTTTAAAAACCAGGAGAAAGGCAAAGGGAACGGAGGGTAAAAGGGAAACATTTGGCTGCCGGGACAAGGCAGGGCTATCTCCCAGGCCTAAATCAACCAGCTCCCGAGGCAGTGCCCTTCCACGTGTTTGGACTGGTGGGCACCATTTTGGCCAGGGTCATAGGCCCTGTTTCCCCATGGCGGCTATGTAGGTTCTCTGGGAAAACCATAAAGAGCCTTGATAATGGTGAAGCCATTCTGAACTGACAGAAGCCACCATGAAAGGTAAATAAAGTAGCTATGAACTGTCAATGAACTAGCTGATATTGGGGTGGTAGGCCGTGCAGACGTAGCCCAAGGGAATGTCCCAAAGGAAATGGATGTTCAGAAGGCTTTTGAGAACAAGAGCAGTTTTTGTTCAACTAAGAATGGCTAACCGCAACACCCCACTTCTCTACTCTGCCTGCTTGCACACCTGCACATTGCACAAGTATAAAAACCTTTGGAAAATTCAACTGGGGGCTGCTCAGTCTCCTCTCAAGAGGGCTGACAGACCCTGTGCAGAAAATAAAACTTTTTCTGTTGAACTTGCCGGTGGTCGGAGATGCTTTCTTTCTGGGAATGGACAGTAGCTACAACATTTCGAGGTGCACCGAGATCCGAGTGCCACTGTCGGAGCCTGCTTAGAAAGGGGAACCAGGACATCCTGATCTGATCCCTTAAATTCATGTGTGGATTGACATTGCCACTAAGAAGCCAACATATATAAAAGACTTACTTCCTCCCCCAACATAAAGAGTTCTTGTTTCCAAGATTTCAGTAAACATGGCAGGACCGGAAAAACAACCTGTCCAAGTTCCTAAAACCACCAAGGTGGAGGCTGTCCCTGTCCCTCCCCCCTCCCTTCCCCCTTTCCCTACCTGTCTGATTTATCCCATTTTGCAAGAGGACTCTGGGAGCAGGAGAGCTGGCTTCCGACCCTTGGTGCCGCTGCCACCCTATCAGGTTCCCAAGGGGCCGGAGAGAGGAATACTCACAGCCTCTTTTTGAGCCCCCCCACCCCACAACAAATACACTAGGGCAGGCATGTCTTAACAACCCCCAGAGAAAGATCACTCAGCAGCAGCCATTCTCCCCTTAAGGCAAGCAGCCCCCAAACCTGGGAAGACTCCCGAATCCCTTTTTCAGTATATGTTCCCTTTTGTTCCAGGGGTTTGTATAATTGGAACCAACAAAACCCCTTTTTTCTGACAAACCATAAGGTCTGATTTCTTTGCTAGATATGGTTTTCCATACTCATCAGCCCACCTGAGGTGATTTCCTGCAACTTCTCCAGGTGCTGTTCATATCAGAGGAATGGGACCCCTTCCAGAGAGGCCCAGAAGGCAGTCAATGGACCTAATGGTCAGCCAGCGGGCACTCCCCACTTGAGAGAAATTTTTTTCCCCACTGCACAACCAATGTGGGATCCAAACTCCTAGCAAGGCCCAGAGGGCTTAAGCAGATATCACCAGTTGCTCTTGCAGGGCCTCCGCTTAACCACTAGGAAGCCTATAAATTTATCTAAGGTCAGTGAGAATTCTCAGGCTCCTACAAGAGAATGTCCGCCTGCCTTTTTAGAGTGGCTGATGGACGCCTACGGGCTTTATACCCCTATTGACCTGAAAGCCCCCTGAGAACAGGAGGGAAGTAAGTATTGCCTGTATTATTCAGTCAGTCTGCCTCAGACATGAAAAAGAAGTGGGAAGGGTTTGAAGGGAAAAATCCTAGTGATTTGGTAGAAGTGGCTCATTGAGTGTATAACAACAGAGACAAAGAAACTAGCTAAAATACTAGTAATTGCCATGAGAGACCCCAGAGGCTCAGGAAAAGGAGAGCATGGCCCACTCACGGAGAGACTAACCTGTGGGCACCACCAAGCCCCGAAGAAGGATCAATGTGCCTACTGCAGGAAAGAAGGACATTGGAAACATCAGTCCCTTGAAAACGCCAGGAGAGGTGCACGACCCTCCACTAGAGAGGACGGGCCTCATTCACACCTAGAAAGACCCAAGCAGGAGACAATAATGCTTGAAGAAGCTGAATGAAGGTGTCAGGGCTGTTTCACTTGGCCTCCAGGATCCCACGCTAACACTCCAAAAAGGGGGCCAGCCAGTAAATTTCTTGGTGGACACAGGGGCCACCTTCTTGGTTTTGGAAAAGACTACAGGTGCATTGTCAAAAGGAAAGATTTTAATTACAGGTGCCACATGGCAGACCCAAGCATACCCATGGACAACGGCCAGAATAACAGATTTAGCACAAGAGACAGTTCCACACTCCTTCCTGGTAATGCCTCAGGGCCCCTTTCCCCTAATTGGTCGGGATTTATTACGATAAATGGTGGCCATGATTACTTTCTCATCTGCTGCAACCACCTTAACCCTTGAACTTGAAAAGGCAAAGGTTTTGCTCACCGCTCCACTGCCAGAGGGATATGTGTTTTATCAAAGAGCAGAAGAAACCTCCTCAAAGGAACTTCTTGATAAATGGCTAAAAGATATTCCTTTTGTTTGGGCAGAGAACAACCTGCCAGACCTTGCTGAACATCAGGTGCCTGCGGTCGTACAACTTCTGAGCTCAGCCACACTGGTGAGTGTCAAGCAAAACCCTACTCCCTGGAAAGCACAGGTGGGTATTGCTGTTCACATATGCAGACTAAAGAGGACAGGCATTTTGGTGCCCTGCAAGTCCACATGGAACGCTCCCCTGCTGCCCATGCCGAAACCGGGAACTGAGGACTTCCAAATGGTGCAGGATCTCGGAGAGGTAAATGCGAGGGTAGAAACTGTCCACTCCACGGTACCAAACTCCGAGACCCTCCTGAGTACTATCCCATCAAACTGAATTTGTTATACTGTTTTGGACTTAAAGGATGCTTTGTTCTCCATACCCTTGTCCTCTGTACGTCAACCCAATGAAGACTTACAGGAATACAAGGAGGAACACCCCCAAACCCCCTTGCTCCAGTATGAAGATAACCTCCTCCTGGCCTCCGAAACCCTGGAGGAATGCCCAAGTGCTACCGAGGACCTGTTAATAGTCCTTGGCCAATTGGGGTCCAGGTAATCTGCAAGAGAGGCTCAACTGTGTGTCAATAAAACTGTATACCTAGGCTACCAACTGGAGGAGGGAAAACAGACCTTGTCCCCCAGCCGCACTGAGGTGATCCTCAAAATCCCAGTCCCTGAGACTAAGAGGCAGGTGTGAGAGTTTCTAGGATTTGTGGGGTACTGTCCATTGTGGAATTTGGGATTTGAGGGATTAGCCAAACTCCTATATGCAAGTACTGGGGAAAGGAAAAAACTTCAATGGACTGAAGTAGAACAGCAAGCCTTTGAATCCTTAAAAACGTCGTTCATATGGGCACCCTCTCTTCCCCTTCCAGACATAGAAAATCCCTTCCAATTGTCTATGAGGCCAGGGGCACAGCAAAAGGAATGCTAACTCAGAACTTGCAGCCATGAAAGAGACCTGTGGCCGATCTTTCAATCACACTAGACTCTGTAACTGCAGGATGGCCGAGCTGCATGCGAGCTGAGGCTGCCACGGCCATCCTAGTTATAGAAGCTAGGAAGCTTACACTGGGGCAGGATATTGCTGGGGTAGGGGGACCTATGGTTGAGCCCCTCCTAACAAGTCCCCTGGACCGGTGGATCTCGAATGCCAGGATTATACCACAAATCCCCAAGGTAATGGCCATGACCATGCCATCCCAAGTGTTACTGCCACAACCTACATACTCGGAAAATGATCTAAAGGTAAGCCAAGAGCTGGGCTGCCAAAGAAACTCGGAGCATCCAGGTGGCTGCTCCATCCTGATGGAAGAAGATTCATGCCAGAAGCTCTGGGAGAGATCTGATTCAAGGACTACATGAAGGTATGCACTCAGGATCCTCTAAATGGTCTCAGTTGCTCCTCAGGTACTTTTACATACCCAGGCTTGGACACTGGGTGGCAGATGACACCACTGTTGCTTGCACTGTGCTCGCTCGGGGAAACATCCCTAGAAAAGAAAAGGAGCAACCCCAACCACAAGCTCGAGGTAGTACTCCTGGAGAATTCTGGGAGGTGGACTTTATGGATATCAAACTTAGAAAGTATGGCTACGGGTATTTGCTGGTGCTAGTGGACACCTATTTTGGATGGGTGGGAGCCTTCCCAACAAAGAAGGACACTTCTGCCACTGGGTGTAAATTATTAGTAACTAAAATTGTCCCTAGATTTGGCTTCCCACCACCTTGGGGTCCAACAATGGCCCAGTATTCATTGCTCAAATTACTAAAGTATTAGCAATGCTTCTAAATATTAACTGGAAGCTCTACTGGGCTTATAGGCCCCAAAGTTCAAGGCAAGTAGAAAGAATAAACAGAACCCTAAAGGAATTGTTAGTTAAGTTGCATTTAGAAACTGGCGAGAACTGGATTGATCCTTTCTTTACCTTTTGCCCTACTTCGAGTCCGATGCACTCCCTATGTGAAAAGCACGACCCCGTTTGAATTTAAGTTTGGCAGACCTTCCCCAATTCTCCCAAGACTGAAGGAAGTAGAAGTAATGGAAGTCACTACTTGTTCCTTCATGAAGTGCCTGCAGGCTGTCCAGCAGGTGAGACAAATCATCTGCTCCGACACCTTCATTTTGGGCCCAACCAAGGGAAAGGTGAAGAGGCAGCCCACAACTTGCAACCTGGAGACTGAACGTGGGTAAAGAAGCACTGACCCGAGACCTTAGAACCTAGGGGGACTGGCCCATACTAGGTGATACTTATAACACCAACTGCTATTAAAGTAGTGGGGAAGGGGCCGTGGATTCATCAGTCACAAGTCAAAAAAAGCCCTCCCTGAGCATATCCTGAAAAGATGAACACTCAGAAAGACAGAAAAACCCTCAAAATTAAGGCTTTACAGAACTTAATTGTTTTTGTCTGAGCATTGCTGACAGCACCCGCCATTTCGCCCAACCACAAACACATCTGTGGACTGCTACTCGAACCTCCAACAGTGAATATGTAACTTCTTACACTGGGTCTGACCCCCGTTTCCGCTTTGATTTGTTTGATTTGCTAGGAAAGAGCTGGCATTCCGGATCCTTTAAAGGTAAAGGGCACAATGGGGCCCATAACCGGAATCCCGTCCTATGGGTGCGGAATACCCTCTATAGAAAGAAGGCTCCAAACACACCATTTCTATAGATGCCCGGCTCATGGGCTCCCTAACTGCCAAGGGGAGGGACATTGCCATTGTGCAGCTTAGGGTTGTGAAACTATCATCTTCAGGGTGGAAACTTGTTAAAGACGACCCTATTGTTTTTACAAGAATGGGACTCAAGTCGGAGGGGTTTGATCCCACCACGTGTATGGTTTCCAAATGTAACCCAATAAGAACTGGATTCAAGCGTTATTGGGTTCACTGGGAACACATGGGGAATTCAGTATTATGTAAATGATAGAGATCCCGGGACAACCTTTACTATGCAGCAAAGTAAAATATGGCAACTTCCTGTCCATAAATAGGCCCAAACCTGGTGATAAATCCTGAAGAGCCACAGCTGGGTGTCATTAAGATTCCTTTGCCGCACCCTCCAGACTCTTCAGTAACTTTCCCGTTCACTGCCAGCCCAACTCAAAGGGCCCTTCCCATTCAGGAGCCACCTCAAGGTTCTGTGTTTGATACTCTGGATGCTGTATTCCAATTTATGAACTCAAATCCTAACCTCGCAACTGATTGTTGGCTTTGTCTGAACCCTGCTCCCCCTTACTCGGTAGGCACAGCTACAAATAGCACTATTGGTGCAGAGCGTAATCCAATTAGAAATGTTAGTAAGAAGGATTACACGAAGCAGCAGTCTGTAGGTGAGGTTAGAGTGGACTCAACTCTAGCTCACTTTAAAAGATTACCAAGGGCGAAGACTGTTTTTATTCATCTAATTATCCCTTTAATATATCAAAATATCAAGATTTTTGCCTTCAAGCTGTTCCTATTGAACCAAATGGTGATCCTTATTTGTTATCTGCCCCAACGGGTACTTGCTTTACTTGTTCCACAGGACTAGCACCCTGTCTCCTTTCCCCAGTATTAGCAGCAGACCCGGGTATTTGTGTCCTAGTGCATGTTATTCCTCAAGTGTACCTGTGTTCTGGTGAAGGAGGTAGGGATAACTTTGGAATTTCTGGATGAGCTAAAAGAGCCCCAATGTCAGTCCCACTGTTAACGGGGCTTGGGATTATGGGATTAGCTGCAGTCGGGTCAGTTGCTTTAATACAAGGAAACTTAAACTATCAGACTCTTAGTCAGCAAATTGCTTTAGATTTACAGGGATAAAAATACCATGTTTCCCATTTAGAAAGATCCTTAGACTCCCTTGTAGAAGTGTGTTGCCAAACTGCCGAGGGCTTGACTTGCTCCTTTTGAAACAAGGAGTGTTGTGCATGGCATTAGGAGAAACTTGTTTTATGCAAACCATTCAGGAATCATTAAAGATAGTTTAGCCCTGGTTAGGAAAAGATTAGAGGAAAGAGTCAAGAAAAGAAATGAAGAAACCAATTGGTTTGAAAAGCTACTTAATTGGGCAACCTGGCGAACCACCCTAGTAACGCCCCTAGCCGGATCCCTAATCCTCCTCCTGCTAAACCTCACGTTTGGACCAATAATAACCAATAAGCTAGTGGCAGTCCTCAAACAGAAAGTACAAACCATAAAACTCTTAGTGCTGAGCCCACCATACACTGGGCTGGCTACCGCAGATTCAATGATTTGAACTCGGCTAAGAAGAGGAGGGAATGTAGCAGCTCTGGGCAAAGCTTAAACAGCCTTGACAAGAGAAGTCATTTTGAGCTGATAGAAGCCATTATGAACAGTAAATAAACTAGCTATGAACTGTCAACGAACTAGCTGATATTGGGGAGGTAGGCTGTGCAGACGTAGCCCAAGGGAACGTACGGAAGGAAAGACCAGAGCAGGTAATGTTCAACTAAGAATGGCTAACTGCAACACCCTGCTTCTCTACCTGCTTGCATACCTGCACATTGCAAAAGTATAAAAACCTTTGGAAAATTAGACTGGGGGCCACTCAGTCTCCTCTCAAGAGAGCTGACAGTCTCTGCGCAGAAAATAAAACTTGTTCTGTTGAACTTGCCCGCGGTCTGGGTGGCTTTCTTTCTGGGAAGAGACAGTAGCTACAACAGACACAGGTGGCGCCATTCTGCCTGGGAGTGGAGTCATGTGGCTGGGAAAATGGAAGCCGCAGATTGTGGCCTAGCCGAAAGCCAGCCTGGAGCCAACCACCCAGCCAGAGACCGGCCCAAACCAACAGGGTAGATGTGGGCGCTCCCAGCCATCCTGATTGGCGGAGCCGCAGCACACCACTGTGTCCCAGTCTTGGTGCAACAGACTCCATTTTGAGGCCTGCACCTCCATCTTAGCTCTCAAGACTGACCCCTAACCGACCTCCCCTCCCCTGCTCTACCCCAAATTCCTGGAACCAGCTCGTCCCAAAGCCAGAATGTTTTCTGAATATATGGTCACTCCACCCCTCCCTCACATATAGATAAGATTAACGACCCCTCTGAAGCACCTATGTGCGCAGATCCTCCCCAGCCATGATCAAAATACTCTACGGACAACCTTTTCTTTTCTCGCCTCTTCCTGCAACTGATTGCCCTCTGCTAGCTTCGTACCTTCCATACTTGTCCTTGCTCCGCAACCTTCTTAGACAACACGAAAACTCCCCCATCCCTGAACCATCTCCGACCTCTGCTGATCACCAAAAACCAGTGCATCCTGGAAATGCTGTGTTAATTAAATCCCTAGCACCCAGACCCTTAGCACCCCGGTGGGAAGGCCCTTACACCGTAGTGCTCACTACTCCCTTGGCAGTCAAGGGTCTTGGAATAGATTCCTGGGTACATTTGTCCCGAGTCAAGGCAGCAGTGAACTCTGACCATGGCTCCCAGTGGTCTGACTCAGTCTAGTGGTCCTATGTCTCTCCGCCTCACTCGCCTCACCAAGCCAGCCAGCTAAACCTAACATAATTTCCCCTTTTGCTAGCGATTTTACTTGACTGAAAACTATACCAATTACGCCCGCACTAAGCATTATGATTATTTGCTGGCCACCGCTGACTGCCCACCCACAGGGTGCAGAACACCCATATACTTAAATTTCACTGACTTTAAGCGGCATCAAGGAAAAGCTGATCCCATTATTTGCTACCTGTATGACCAGAAGGCAACTACCCAATGTGCAAAAAGGTGAATACAGAAAAATGTAGGGTGTCCTTGGTCTTCCTGCCAGATACTTTACCTTTCCCTTTGTCCCCAGGGATGATTCTACTACCATAAATCTAAATACACTCTCACAATCCCAGACCCCTGGGATAGCCGCTGGACACCTCTGGTTCCAGGAGCGTGGTACGCCACTCGCCGAGAGAAATTTCCAGACGCCAAACTCTATGTATGGAGGTCGCTACTCCAGGTCCAATCCACCATCCACTGTAATATTCAGATCCAAGACCTTCAACTCACTAAGCAAATTTCTAAACCTTCTGAGTCTCCCTTCTCCCAGCTTACCCTGCTACAGCAGGGACTGGCCATCGCCACTTTGCTGGACTAGCCAACCTCTCCACCTGCTGCATGTGTGCAGCCCTAGAACGCCCTCCTCTGGTAGCAGTACCAGGTCCTGCCCTGTCATTTTCATCCAACGTAAAGACCACAAAACCCATAACCATCCCCAATATTCCTCTGTACATCCAACCAGAAAACACTCAAGTGCCCTTTTGCTACTCCAATCCATCGACACAGACATGTAATGTCACCCAAATCCCCTCCAAACCACTAACAGCGCCAGAAAAAAATTTTCTTTTGGTGCAACTATACACTAAGCATTTAAACATCAGTTCTACCTTACCCTTTTGTGCCTGCCCGTCACTCTGGTTCCGCAGCTCACTACATACACTCCGGCTGAGGTCCAGGACAAATACATCCAGGTATACAGTCGCCAAACTAAAAGAGCAGTTTTTCTTCCGATAGCAGTGAGAATCTCCTTAGCCTCAGCAGCAGGTGCAGTAGGACTCAGCGGCGGGACCCTTAGAACCTCTATCACCACAGCAGACAAGTTATCCACACGCTTCCAGCTGGCAGTTGATGCCTCTGCCAAATCTCTAGCCTCCCTGCAGAAACAAACAACCTCTGTTGCCCAAGTTGCCTTGCAGAGCCGCTGCACTTTAGACCTCATCACTGCTGAAAAAGGAGGAACCTGCTAATTCCTCCAGGAGGAATGCCGTTATTACATCAATAAGCTGGGAATTGTGGAAACTAGAGTCCAGACCCTCAACAAGCTAAACCGTGAGCTGCAAAACAACAGATTCAGAACAGACGGATCCTCTTCCTGGTGGAACTCTTCTCTGTACTCCTTCCTAGCCCCCATACTAGAACCCATAATTTTAGTAGTAATTTTGCTCTTAATTGCTCCTTGTCTCATTCAGCTCCTGCAAAGTTGACTCCGCGAAATCACCCGTATAGCAGTCCACCAGCAACAACAACCTCTCCACCCTGTGCCAGGCCGCAACTCCCAGTACTCTGCCTGGAAAAGCCCCTCCCCTTGCTCTTCGCCCACTACCCACAGGAAGCAGTTACAGAAATGGACTAATGTTGTCCCTTTTCCCTATAGGGTCAGTCTAAAACGTCCTGTCTTGGCACAACAGACTCCATTTTAGTTCTCAAGACTGACCCCTAACTGACCTCCCCTCCTCTGCTCAACCCCAAATTCCTGGAACCAGCTCCTCCCAAAGCCAGAAGGTTTTCTGAAGATATGGTCACTCCACGCGTCCCTGACATATGTAGGTAAGATTAACGACCTTCTCCCTTTGGAAGCACCTGTGTGCGCAGATCCACCCCCCCCCCAAGCTATGATTCTCCCCAGCTGTGCCTGCCAGCAGTGGGCATAAAAACGCCGCCAGGATTTTTTCCCTGGCGTGGCTTCAATAGCTCAATACCCTGAGTTGCTGAACCCGCCACAAGTTCGCAATAAAGCCTGCTTCTAAAACTTAATTAATTGGGTCTTTGATTCTGTTTTCGAGTCCAAATAAACTTTTACACTGAGCCTCGAGAAGGCTTTGGGAGTCAAAATCCTCCCAGCCTCCAGGCAGCAGCGTCCCAGCCCCCTCCCAAATGCAGCCCGGGAAGGCAGGCACAGAGAGGCACATCAAGTCCCGCACACCAGCAAGAAACGGCGCAAAGACCAACACCAGCAAGAAACGGCGCAAAGACAGACACCAGCAAGAAACGGCGCAAAGACCGACACCAGCAAGAAACGGCACAAAGTCCGACACCAGCAAGAAACGGCGCAAAGACCGACACCAGCAAGAAACGGCGCAAAGACCGACACCAGCAAGAAACGGCGCAAAGACCGACACCAGCAAGAAACGGCGCAAAGACCGACACCAGCAAGAAACGGCGCAAAGACCGACACCAGCAGGAAACGGCGCAAAGACTGACACCAGCAAGAAATGGCGCAAAGACCGACACAAAAGGCTGGGGCTGCGGCAATACGCTACAAGCGTCCCCAGGGGCCTCCACCGTATTGGGTGGGGCGCCACTTGGATTGGCTCACCTAGGCCAGGTGAACTCAACCCAACAATTCTCCCAAGGGTGGTGAGGTGAAAGGAGCCCAGAGGGGCCCACAACCCGTGAGACCAGCATGGGAAGGCCCACTCCTGGGCCCGGCTTACCTCATAGCTTCCAGTCACACAGCACCGCTTCTGTTCGAACATCACCGCTTCTGTTGGACCTCACCTGGGGCAGGTGTGCCTCGGTCCTCGGCTCCACGCCAGAAACAGCTCACGCCGAGGCCTGGTTTGGGATCCTCTTGAGTTTTATGAGCGGTTAGGGAGGCGTGGTCGATGACGTAGTTCGACCTCATTGGCTGTATTGTTGAATTGAATTCACCTGGCCTAGGTGAGCCAATGTAGGTACAGCGCCCACCCAGGCATAGCTCCCCCTGCTGGCTGGAAACCTGAACTTCTGAGCATGCAGTGAGCCTCTACTTCATGAGCCGGTAGCTCAGACCTCTGAGCTTGTGTAATGGGCCTGCCAGTCCCTATGCTAGCTCCCTAACAGGTTTTCCAGCCAAAGGTCTGCCTTCTGGGGCTGTTCTACAGAAAGCACTTGGTTCCTGACCCCTACGCATTCAGGGTGGTGGATGCCCTTGCTTCCATGCTTGCTTCTATGTAATTCTGGAATGGTCCTTGTTTCACACGGTCGGCGAGGTCAGGAATTCTGGGCTGGTTGGCTACCAGGCACAAAATAAATAGCCAACGGATTGAAATCTCAACCCCTATATTGGTTTATTATGGACCACACAGACTTGTCTTCTGGAACTTCCCTCCTCAATTTCTGAACCCTTGAACTCCTTGCCACCTCTACGTGGAAAACAAGGATTCCAAACTCCGATCACCACATCTGCCTGCCCCCCCCAGTCCCTCTGTGGTCCCCCTTGTCTTCCAGAGGTGCATTGTCAACCAGCAAAGTCGGGCCTCTCCATTTCTCAGAAGCTGCAGATTGTTACGTGACATCACCCTGTGTTTAAATGTTAGTGATTATGCTATCTAAAAAAACAAATCTGAGCCAACTGGGGACAAACAAAACTCATTTCAAACACCAGCTCTGTCTCCCATAAGGTCCCGTGTACAACTGCTACAACACAACAGTGGGTCCTGCTGGGTCTCTACTATCATCTGGGAGGAAGGCTATTTATTACCGGGAATCCTACCTTGGTCCCTTGGTGTTAATTGCAGACTCACTGGGTGACGGATTGTATCTGACACGCACCATGTTTCCCGCAGCAAACACAACACTTTGTCAAACTCCGTTTGGTATTGCTCCATCTCTCCATCATTCTCCCTAATGACAAAAATAATTAACACATTCATATAAAAGCACAGGATGAGGAGAGCTTTAATTTATTCATCTAGTTCAGGGTCCTCCCTGTTATCAATATATGACAAGTTAATGTCATATATTAATTAAAAAGCAACAGTGAAGCAATTTAGGAAACTGAGGGATTGTCATGGGTCCTGGTTGTGACAGCATGTTTTGGGCATCATGGAAGATTACAGATTTGCCTTCTGTGGTATCTCATATCCATCATCCAAAAACTACCTGCTCTTAAGGGTAGAGAGAGTGAGCTTGTCTTTGAAAAAGGTGCCTGGGTCTCTTTTCCGGTTGCCGCAGCGCTAGGAACCATGAGTACCAAAGTCTCTCGCGACACCCTCTACGAGGCGGTGCGGGAAGTCCTGCACAGGAAGCAGCGCAAGCGCCGGAAGTTTTTGGAGACGGTGGAGCTGCAGATCAGCCTGAAGAACTACGACCCTCAGAAGGACAAATGCTTCTCTGGCACCGTCAGGCTTAAGTCCACCCCGTGCCCCAAGTTCTCAGTGTGTGTCCTTGGGGACCAGCAGCACTGTGACAAGCGAAGGCCGTGGAGATCCCTCACATGGACATCGAGGCGCTCAAGAAGCTCAACAAGAATAAGAAGTTGGTCAGAAAGCTGGTCAAGAAGTATGATGCCTTTTTGGCCTCAGAGACCCTGATCAAGCAGATTCCTCGAATTCTGGGCCCGGGCCTGAACAAGGCCGGGAAATTCCCTTCCCTGCTGACCCACAATGAGAACATGGTGGCCAAGGTCGACGAGGTGAAGTCCACCGTCAAGTTCCAGATGAAGAAGGTGCTGTGTCTGGCAGTGGCAGTTGGCCATGTGAAGATGACAGATGATGAACTCGTGTACAACATCCACCTGGCTGTCAACTTTTTGGTTTCGCTGCTGAAGAAGAATTGGCAGAATATCCGTGCTTTGTACATTAAGAGCACCGTGGGGAAACCCCAGCGCCTGTACTAAGCTACGGTTCAATAAACTTTATTGTTCCTGTTTAAAAAAAAAAAAAGAAAGAAAAAAGTGCCTGGGTTTGGTAGCTGCTCACAGGATAGCAGGTGTAACGTATTATGAGAATTTAACAAGGCTCTGAGAAGACGGTTATTGGAAGTTCTGGCTGGAGGGCAAGGCCATGACTCCTGAAAGATTCTGGATCCAAAAGTCAAGTCAGAACTGGATGCCACAGACTTTCTCAATCCAGCCCTCTTTGCCCCTCCCCTAAGGCCAATACATTTCTTTTTTTTTTCTTTCATTATTTATGTATTTATTTTAATCGTTTTATTGGGGCTCATAAGGCTCTTATCACAATCTGTACATACATCAATTGAGCAAAGCACCCTTATACATTCGTTGCACTCATCACTCTCATAATTCACCTTCCACTTGGGTTCCTGGAATCAGCTCGGTTTCCCTTTTTTTTCCCCCATCCCCCTCCCTCCCCGATCCCACCCCTGGTCCCTTGATAATTTATAAATAATTATTACATCTTATCTTACACTCCCCGGCGTCTCCCCTCACCCGCCTCCCCCTTGCCAATCTCCCAGAGAGGAGGTTACACATAGATCTCTGAGATCGGTTCTCCCTTTCTACATGCCCTTCCCTCCTGGTGTCGCCACTCCCACAGCTGGTGTTGAGGGGTTCGTCTGTCCTAGATTCCCTGTGCCTCCAGATCCCCACTGCACCGCTGTACATCCTCTGGTATAACCAGGTCCACAAGGCAAGGTAGGATTAGGGTCATGATGATTGGGAGGGGAGGAAGCGTTCAGGAACTAGAGGAAGGTTTTGAGTTTCATTGTTGCTACACTGAACCCTGAGTGGCCCATCTCCTCCTCACTACCCCTCTGGAAGGGGTGTCCAGCTGTCTACAGGTGGGCGTTGGGTCCCCATCATGCACTCCCCCTCTTTCACGGTGATGTGATTCTCACCACCACCCCACCTTTGATGTTGGAGACCTGGTCTCCTCTGTCCTTCATGATCACCTATGTTGGTGTGCTGCTTCCGTGTGGGCTCGGTTGCTTCTGGGCTAGATGGCCGCTTGTTTGCATTCAAGCCTTTAAGTCCCCAGACGCTATATCTCTCAGTAGCCGGGCACCATCCGCCTTCTTCACCACACTTGCTTATGCACACTTTCGTCTTCAGCCATTATGTGAGAGAGGTGATCACACAATGATTGATTTTGTTCCTTTGTATCTGCTACATGGTCCATTCAACACCTTGTATTCGCTTAGGCCGTGTGCTTCTTCTCTGTGGGCTTTGTTGCTTCTGAGCTAGATGGCCGCTTATTTGCCTTCAAGCCTTTAAGACCCCAGACGCTATATCTTTTTTTGATAAGCCGGGCACCATCAGCTTTCTTCACCACATTTGCTTACACACACGGCTGTCTTCAGTGATCATGTCGGGAAGATGGGTATCCTGCAATGGCTGCTTAGCAGGGTGAGGTGCTATTGTATTGGGGGATTATGCATGAGGAGACCCAATGTCCATCTGCTACCCTACTACTGAACCTATAAATATATGCATATAAATCTATTGCCCCCATAATCATAAATATGTTTACATATGTACATGTCTGTATTTAGGCTTCTCTGTATGCACTTTGCCTCCTACTCCTTTCCTCTATTTCCTTTCGCTTTCCTCCCGACCCATTACCATGTTTAGCCTTCATTCTGGATTCAGTAGTTCCTCTCAGTTACCTTGCTCTTGGTCACTCCCTTCCAGTCCTCCCCTCCCCTCCCTCCTCTGGTTTTGAACCATTCGCTGTTCCCTTGTCCCTGTGTTGGGCGACACCTCCTCCCTTCCCCTACCTCCCACGCTCTCATGTCCCTCCAGGACCGTTGGTCCTGTTGTTTACTTCTCTCATTATTTGTCCAGCCTATCTTGTCTAGGTGGACCTGCTGACATAGTAATACGTGCATACAAATGGATATGACTTTGACTGCGCCCAAGTGGCCCATAAGAACATGGCTTTGACAGAAGCAACATCGACACGCTGATAAGCAGAAAAGCCACTAGCATACAAAATTTACTGGGTAAAAAAACAAAACAAATTTAAAAAGACTAAACAAAAAGATAGCAAATATTAAAAGAAAAAATTGCTAGTGGTTCAAGGTCCTTTCATTGGCCTTTAGGAGTGTTTTCTAGGTGTAGCTTGTGAGGCGCCACGTCCTGGCCCAGAAGACCATCCTTTCTACTCCCTCGGGCTCCCTTTGCTCTGCTTCCTCCGCTGCTCCACTGCATGTCCCCAGTGTTTGCCTCAGTGTGGCGGGGTCAGCTCAGTTGCCCATCCCCCATTGTGTCTCAGGTGCTGTCCCGTGTAGGGCCATGTGTTGGTGCAGGATGTCATATCTCGTAGTGTGGTCAGCTGAATGGTCCTCTCTGTATGATGGGCTCTTCTAGCTGGTCTATCGACTTTGGGCTTGGTGGACCCAGGTGTACTCCACTATGTCCTTTCTCCTTCTTTTGTTTCAGCTTCCTTCTGGATGTGGTGTGGTGGGTCAGTTCCTTTCCCACTCCAGACAATCTATTTTTGTTTTCTGTGGTATTCCCTTCGAGTGTGGGGGTCGGCCTAATTCTGGTTTGGGCCGGCTTGTCGTCCAGCCTCTTTGTGTAGACCTCTGTACTTTGCGTTGTCCTCCTTGTTTGGTGTGTCGTGTTGGGGTCCGTATGCATGTTCCAAATCTGTGGGGACATAACCGATACTCTCCCCCGGGTGGGTTAGTACCCTGCCCCCCCCCATACCATCCATTCGGATTCTCCCCCTCCCGGTTCTCCCTCTCCCTACCCCACTACCCCTTCTTTATGCTGGGCTCTTATGTACCTCCCTAGGTGTGGCCTGTCCTCCCTCCAACTATCTATGCTTCCTCCCGTTTATTGTGGGATGGATGTTTATTCTTCTATTTCTGTCATGCTGATTGTACTTATCTCAGGGGACTCATGTTGTACCTGTCCCTTTGGGTCTGGCTTACCTCGCTTAACATAATTCCTTCCAGCTCTTCCCATGAAATAACGTGTTTCATGTGCTCATCGGTGCTTTTCAGTGCTGCATAATACTCCATTGTGTGTATGTGCCAAAGTTTGCTAATCCACTCGTCTGTCGATGGAAACTTAGGCTGTTTCAAAGTCTTTGCCATTGTGAATTGTGCCGCAATAAACATTGGAGCGCATATGACTGGTCGTGTTTTATTTGCTGCTTCAACCGGGTATATGCCCAGTAGAGGGATGGCTGGGTCATGAGGTAGATCAATTTCCATTTTCTTTAGGTATCGCCAGATTGCTTTCCACAGTGGCTGTACAAATGTACACGACCACCAGCAGTGGAGGAGGGTTCCTACTTCACCACAGCCCCTCCAACACTTGTTGCTCTCTGATTTACTGATCTGGGCTAGCCTCAGGGGTGTTAGGTGGTATCTCATGGTTGTTTTGATTTGCATTTCTCTTATGGCAAGGGACTTCGAGCACTTTCTCATATGTTTATTGGCCATATTGATCTCCTCTCTAGTGAAAGTTCTTCTCATTTCTTTTGCCCACTTCCTTAGGGGGTTAACTGTTTTCCTCTTTTTGCAGGTCACGATGGTGTTGTAGATTTTAGTAATGAGCCCTTTGTCTGATGTGTCATTACTAAAAATCTTCTCCCAGTCTGTGGGTTGCCTTGTCACCCTCTTGGCAAAGTCTTTCGAGGTGCACATGCATTTTATTCTTATTAGATCCCATTTGTCGATTTCCAATTCACCTGTGTGTGTCCCCTTCCCTGTTGCAGTGAGCCTATGTGCTCCCTGGGCCAGTACGCTGAGATTAGTCCCGATTCCCTCCTTAATGGTCCTGATGGTTTGGGGTTTGACTTCTAGATCTGTGATCCACCTTGAGTGTATTCTTGTGCATGGGGTGAGGTAGACGTCTTATTTCAACTTTCTACATGTGGATATCCATTGTTTCCAGCACCACTTATTAAAGAGGGCATCTGCTTCCCACTTGACATTTTTGGGACCCTTGTCGAAGATCAGTTGTCTATATGCTGATGATTTTACTCCTGGGCTTTCTATTCTTTTCCACTGGTCTGAGTGTCTATCATTGTGCCAGTACCATGCTGTTTTGACCACTGTAGCTGTGTAGTAGGCATTGAAATCAGGTAGGGCGAGTCCTCCAATTGTGTCCTTCTTCTCGAGGAGTTCTCTGCTAATTCTGGGTTTCTTCCCTCTCCATATGAAGTTGGTGGTCAGTTTTTCCAATTCTTTGAAGAAGGTTGAGGGTAATTGGATTGGTATAGCAGGCCAATACATTTCTAAGGGTTATGGATTCTACTTCAGAATCGTTCTCAATCTCAATCCCAGGGCCCTCTTCACCATTGCTGGCTAGACCTGTTCACCTCTTGCCATATGTGTGTGTGTGTGTGTGTGTGTGTGTGTGTGTATCACACACACACACACACACACACATATGGGTTTATTGTAAGTCTGGGTCTGTAGGTTTCTCGGGTGGGAAATGTCTCGGTCCTTGGCTACACACTAGAAAGAAATTCACACCAAAGCCTGGTTGGTGATCCGAGTGGGTTTATATACAGGAGAGAAGAAGGTTCCGGCGTTACAGTTAACTGAACACGGGCACCCTTATGACACTGCACACCCAGCCCTGCTGAGCGGAAGGCAGAGAAGCAGCTGAAGGGAAGGTTCCAGCCTTTTAAGGGCTTTCAGCTGTGAGGCGTCAATTAAGCTCTCCTGGCTTGGCCTTGAATTGGTGCATGCCCTTTAGCCTGCGTTGGCTTCCAACCTCCTGTAGGGGGCCCCCTAAGCATGGAGAGGAACAACCCCTTGTCTTGCTACCTAACAGGTCTACATTCCTGTATGGTTACATTGAGATGGAAGTAGCCCCTTTAGACAGCCTGTGAGGTTCACCAGGAGCCACAGGCCCCAGCGTTCCCTGTTACCACCTTAAACCTTAAACTACTGTTGGAGTTTATATTATTTGTGCGGGTCTGTGGACATGGAATGTTTCCATGCCAGACCCTGAAGTTGCACAAATAAGCATCCAGAACAGAACTCATACAGGCTCTAATAAGATGCTCAGATGCTTCTTGCTAGGATGAGAATTCATCGAAGTTTGTGAGCAGTTCAGATCTTGTAAGGGAGAACAGGTCAGTAGTGTATCCAGAGAAGAGAGCAAAGGTCAGGGGAAAGGGAGGAGGCCCACAGACATCTGTGCTCTGTGTTTGGCCACAAGACAAGAAACCAGGTCTCCCTGAAAAAGAAAGCAGAACAGCAAGTCCCTCGGAACTAGGACATCTTTAAACCTGACCTATACAACACTCGGCTCAGGGAGGCGCCTTGGAAAACCGTAAAAGCCCGAAAAGAGGGACAAGGAGGAAGCCCAAGTCTTTGGTTTTCCCTGCTGTGCTTTCAGTGTTGAAATGTCTGTGCACGGAGCCTTTGAAATTTCAGAATCAGAGAGTGGATTCATAAGCCAAGCTCCTGCTTTATTCTTCAATGCATTTTAGCCCAACTCCTCCTTGGTGACACATGTAACAGAAATTCTGGACTTAGGAGCCACTTGGTCCTTGGACACTAGGAGATTACAGTGGAATCTGAAACAGGGCTCTAACCACCAACTGGACTGGCCTAGGAAGCCCAAGTATTCAGTCTCCCAAACACCAACCTCCCGTTGCTCTTCATCTGCCTCCACCTTGTTCAGCTTTAGTTGTCCGTGGAAGCGTTTGGCACCCATCTGATGCTTCAGAACCCAGAAAGGAGGAAAGGTAAAACTGGGATTCAAATGAAACAAGATGTGCCCGGGGCTCCTCGTGGCATTTGTCACCTTCAGTTCCCTCTTCGGACGCAGATGTGGCAAGGTTCACAAACAAGCTTTACCAGAAAGAACAGCCTGCTTCCAAGTGAGAAAAAGCCCTTTACACATGAGTTCCTGAGGTCAGCCCAGCCCTGTGCGCCACCCACCCCTCCCAGAGTCCCCTGCTCTCCGGCGAAGCATTAAAGCAAGTGGAAGCAGAGATTTGCTCAGAATAAAAAATCATTTTTCACAATAGCATGCCACATTCTGGATGGCAATCACGGCTGCACAAACCGTATCCATCCCCAGTCATAATGTTGCCGCCTCAGTGACCACACACACACATTGTGTGGCGAGACTCAGAGTCTATTCCATTTGTGATCAATTGTTTCCTCCCTCTCCACACTTTGCACTTAGGAGACATGCTCTCTGGAGGCGGTTGAGGCTTGTCTTGTGGCCAATAATCATCTCCTACGCCTTCCTTTCCAGTCACTAATTTGATGTCTTCACTCAAAGAAATGCCCATAAGTTGAGGTTTCAGAGGAGAGCTCCTTGAGCTCCCCAGACAACAAGGGGGCCGAGTGTCACCGTCATTATCCTGAGCTGGGAGGGAACACTAGTGTTCCGGAGGCTGGGAATCCGTCACTGCCTGCCCATCGCACAGACAGAGCAGATGCGGTTATAATTGCTTCTAGACGTCCTGCCATGCTCAGTTGAACGTCAAAGCCATAAACGCTGCCCGACTACAATAAAACTGGAGTACGCAGACATTTCTGCATCATTGCCGGGTGAAAATACACTGAGTGGAGTTGGATGAGATGGCAGCAAGCGCTTAAGGAGGGGGTGCTGTGGGAATACCAACAAGATGACTGCCAGTCTCCGTTTCCTCCTCTCGTCTGCTTTGTGTTTTCTTTCAGGACCAGAAGAAATGATGCATATGTAAGGATAAAAAATTTTCCATTTCCAGAGGAGTTTTCCACCCCCCAATCTACCCGCAGCCTCCTTTGAGCAAGCCAGTAAAAGCTTTTTTTTTTTTTTTTTTTTTTAAACCTGCCTTCTCACTATGGCAATTTCCAGAGCTGCTATGTGACTGTGTTTTAAAGTCCCCCTTAGGATCCAGAGTGCAATCCATATCACAAAGGCATCCTCCCAGTCCCAAATAGCAATGCGACCTCAATTCAGAAGGTTGTTCTTGTTTCCATAGACCCAGAATGGAGTTTAAGCTGTTGATCTTGACTGTGGTTGTCGCGTCAGCCTCTCATGGGCACCTCATGGGCAGTGGAGCAAACTGTGCCAATCTGTGCTACCACCAGGACTGGGAGAGGAAGCCAACAGTGGTGGGCCATAGGTCAATGTGTGGATGGGGATGATCAGGTCTTTCTTCATTATTCTGTTTCAGTCTGGAAACACCACTGAAGCCTGCTCAGTGTCATAGCAACACACAAACCTTCACTGACAGTCTGGGGCACATTGGCTGCAAATCAAACCCGGGTCTTCCCGGTGAAAGTCGATGAGAGGTCTACCACTGAAGCACCGTGGCCCTCACCTCAAACCAGGGCAGTCATTTCCGGAGTTCAAACCAGACCACAATGCAGGATGACTGAGATTGCCACCAGAATCTGATACTGATGCAGAAAAAAACCTAACTACCATTTTATTGACTCCCAATAGGACAAAGATCTGCCCCTTTGGGGTTTTGAGACTTTAAATCCTTACAGCAGGGGTCGCAACCTGTGGGTCGCGACCCCTTTGGGGATCAAATAACCCTTTAACAGGGGTCATCCAATTCATAACGATAGCAAAATTACAGTTATAAAGTAGCAATGAAAATAATTTTATGGTTGCAGGTGACCACAACATGAACTGTATTAAAGGGTGGCGGCATTCAGAAGGTTGAGAACCATTGCCTTACAGAAATAGACAACCTCATATTTCTCCCACGGAGGGGCTAGTCAGTTCAAACCCCTGACCTTGCGATTAGCAGGTTAATGCATAGTCCACTACACCACCAGGGCTCCTAATGATATAATAAGAGATACTATTGTTAGATCACTCGTGGGAGAAATATACCTCAGTCCTTGGCTTCGCGTGAGAAAGAATTCACTCCGCAGCCTGGATTGTGATCCAAGTGAGTTTTTTGAGAGAAGAAGTTTCAGGTTTACACAGGCACCTCAGGGCCCCTCACCCCTGCACAGCTTGCCTAGAAGCTGCTGGAGAGAAAGTCACTACGTGGGCTCCAGGATCCTGCCTTTTCTTTCTTTTCTTAAATCGTTTTATTAGGGGCTCATACAATTCTTATCACAATCCATACATACATCAATTGTGTAAAGCACATTGTACACTCACTGCCCTCATTATTCTCAAAACATTTGCCTCCACTTAAGCCCCTGGCATCAATCGAGTCATCATTTTTACCCCTTCCTCCCCACTCCCCCATCCCTCAAGAAACCTTGATAATTTGTGAGTGGTGATAGTGGGAGGGTAGAGGGAGGGTGGATTGGAAAGAGGAAACCGATTACAAGTATCTACATGTGACCTCCTCCCTGGGGAACGGACAACAGAAAAGTGGGGGAAGGGAGACATCGGAGAGGTCAAGATCCTGCCTTTTCAATTCCTCCACAGGGAGGCATGGTTGATGGTCCTGGTCAACCCCATTGGCTGGATTGAATTCACCTGGCTCAGATGGGCCAATCCAGGTGTAACACCCACCTAGGTGTACCACCCCTTCCTGGCCGGAAGTTTGAACCTGAGCATATGTAATGGATGACCCACTCCCTATGCTAAGCTACCTAACAGTATTTGCAAGATGCCGAGCAATGTTCTAAGCTTTTTGTATATAATAATTCAATTATTTCACTTAAGAAGCCTATGTGTGGACTCTATTCTTGCCTCATTTTACAGATGAAAAATCAGTGGCACAGGATGATAAAGTCATGAGCCTATGACCACACAGTGAGGAAGTGGAAAGGAGAGATTTGAACCCAGGCTGCAGAGTCCATGCCTTGGGTGCCTACAGCGCCACATAGGACACAGGAAAGCATGGAGCAGACTCGGCGTAAGACCTAGCATGTATGTGCTAGGACTGCATGAGAGTAGCTGCTACTCAGATCCAGAAGAGAATACAAGGCTATTGCAAAAATTATTTTTTCCAAGAGAGGGTGGAATTCTGCATCTTGTGCGAAATCCCCCAACCTGCACATGGCACAGCTACTTCAGAAGGTTCCCAACAATGTGTGCTGTGTGGCAAACCTAACTGAGCTCAGGGGGAGCTGGTCTGTGGGTTATGTTACCCAGAAGGTGAGCAGTTTGAACTCACCAGCCACCACTCCAAGGGAGAAAGAGAAGGCTTTCTGCTCCCATGGACTTACAGTCTTTGAAGTGGCAGGGAGCATTTCCATGCAGCCTATGATTAGGATCTAGGAGGGTGAGGGTGGATGGAGTTGGTTGAGACCTGGCTTCAGGGCATTTCCCAGAAGGGCTTCCTGCAGTGACTCTGCCTTCAGGAATGTCTGGTGACCCTGAGGGCAGCAAAGTCCTAAGCACACTCAGGCAGTGGTTCTCAACCTTCCTAATACAGGTCCTCTTGTTGTGGTGACCCCCTGACCATTAAATGATTTTCTTGCTACTTCATCACTGTAATTTTGCTACAGTTATGAATTGGACGAGCCCTGTGAAAGGGTCATATGACTCCCAAAGGGGTCGCAACCCACAGGGTGAGAACCACTGCACTAAGGGTTCCCCTTCCGGGCAGCTCTACCAGTGTCTGATGTGCATAGTTCTGTGAGGTGAGAGAAATGAACTTAGTGTCTGCTTCTGGTGACAGTTGATGTGGGTGGGCTTTCTCCCTATGTCAAATCCCTCTCAAGCCATTTGTCACCACAACAGAGGGAGCCACACACATAAAGCAAGAAGAGGAGGCAGCATAGCAGGACGGTAAGCAGAACAAAGATTGAATAAGCACAATTCATTTCAATCATGAATCGGGTGCCCTTGAGATGTGAGGAAGACCCCAGTCTAGTGACATTAGATCAGGTTTAGGGATTGAGTGACGGGACCCTCTTGGCTCCCCTCAGCCCCTATCTTGCTTTCCCATTGACCCTGCCCCTTACATCGTGATTGGTCCTTATTCCAGCATGATGGTTGGTTTCATAATCACAACATGTGGGAATGTGTTAGTCGATAGGTTATACAGGCACAGTCTCTGGAATGGGTAAGTGAGGAGGTGTGACTGGTGACATGACTGGTGGAATGGATCATGTGAAGTGATTTGAGATCGTTGTTCAGACCTGATAGGTCATCCAGGCCTCTAGTTGATCCTGGCAGTACTCTAGTTTAAGGAAACAGAATGTTAGGCATTTAAGTCATATTTAAGCTTAAATTTTGAGCAATAGGCTGTGGCTCACAGTGAGAGTCTATGTGGAGACCCTAAATCCATTTTGAGGGGCCACACATTCAGCCACCATTGAGTTCTTTCCTACTGCTGACCGGCAGTGGAAAGCTTGCGTCCACTCCCCGGGCCAGACTCAGCGATATACGGTCGTGTGCACATCCCAATGAAGGTCCCGCTCATGCTCTCACAGGCCCTCCCGCAACTCCATGAATTGATCCGTCTTCAGGGACAGTTTTGTGACAAAGGTGTTTGTTTTCCATGTCTCATTTAAGCTTTCAGGAGCTCAGGTGGTGATGCTGGATAGTGTTGGACTATTAACAGCAAGATCGCTGGTTCGAAGCCACTAGTCATTCCACAGGAGAAAGATGAGGTTATTGCTTCCTGTAAAGGTAGCAACTTCAGGATCCCTACACAGAGTCACTATGAGTCAGAGTCAGCAGGACAGAATGAGTGTCATTTTATTTAAGTAACTGTGGCTGTGGGTCCTTCCGACACCATTGGGGCCTCATGCAGATGCTCTCCTTCATCCAGAACAGCGGTTTGTGCCTTTTTCTTGTGTAAAACATAGCAAAGGAGTTCCTAATAAAATAAAGTTGAATTGGGAGTCTTTTTTCCCTCAAACAAAGTAAATCCATAAATAGAAATGAGACTATGGTGCTAATAACCAGTTGGAGAGTTGAGAGAGCTGAACTCTCAATCCTGGTAGAAACCCATTGTGACTTTAAAAACTTGCTCAAGGTCATCCATAGCCTATGAGGTTGAGTTGAGCAGACACAAAACAGATGTGTTGGGGAGTAATTGTGTACATTAAGTAAACAATTTATCTTTCTAAAGATTCTGTCTAAAACTTACTTTAAATAGTAAGTTTTCCCCTGGGCTAGGGAAAGGTCAGGGAGCTTAACCCCCTAGTATCCACCCCCTCTCAGCATTCATCATGTTAGGCCAGAGGAGCCAAATCACACCCACTACCCAGGGAGCACTGCTTCCAAAAGCCCATTGCCTGTGCCGGGGCAGAGGGCAGGTACCCGGACCAGAAATGCTGACAGAGTGGAACCAGCGGGCTCAGCCCCCAGCTTCCTGAGAGAGCAGCTGTGATGGTTCACTTTTGGACAAATGTCAATGCATGACTTGGGCAGCACGAAAAGCAGATGTGCAGAGGTTGTTCGCTGTATTCCAGAAGTTCACACACTCCCCGCAGGCTCTTTGGTGGCTTCCACCTTCAATCCCAAAAGGCCACTGCCGTCCAGTGGATTCCAACCACAGTGACCCTATATGGAGTTTTCAAGACTGTAAATCTTCATGGGAGCCAGCAGTCTCATTGTCCCCCTTGGGACAGGGAGCTAGCAGCCCGTTTCACCTCCAGGACCCCTTCCTCTCTAATTCTGGATCCAGTCCCTCCAAATATCCTGCCCTGCCCTTGTCTAGGCTTCTTAAATGCGTTCCATGCTGCTTATGTTAGTCTGGGTGCCTTAGCGAAACAAATCCACAGAAACGCGTATGTATAAGAGAGAGTTTTATGTAAAGGGTGAGTGCACATCAGGAAAACATGCCCGCATTTGCTTATGCACCCGCTTTGTCTTCAGCGATCATGTCGAGATAGGCTGGTGGCTTCTTCCATGTGGGCTTTGTTGTTTCTTAGTTAGATGGCCCCTTGTTTATCTTCCAGTCTTTAAGACCCTGGACACTATATCTTTTGATAGCCGGGCCCAGGGTGCTTAACCACTACACCACAAGGGTTCATTAGCTTGTGACTTATCTCCTGCCATTCACACTAGATGCTCAAAATAGCAGGAAACCAGGTTTCTCCTTTGTGGCCACACCAGGTACTGACAGAACCAAGAACAGAGAAATGCTTAGTTATATATCTTGACTATCATTAGCATATTATATGCCTGGCAATATGTAAGCCTTCACTCCCCTGACCTCTCACAGTCTCGGTAAAATGAAGCTAATAAAAGTAGTGCTCTCACAAGCTTGGTAGGAGATTAAACAACTCACATAAGGGTACACAGCCTATCAACGAGGAGGCGAGATGAGGCAGTGTGTGGCTGCTGAACCCACACCCTTCACAACACCTGCATTAAAATGACTGAGGGCTATGAGGAACCAGACAGAAGCAGATTCACACCCCATATTGAGTCAATTTAACTGCCTATTGTGCCTGACCCTTCTATCTCTGATCTTAGAAATGGGGTTAACAACAACAAAACACTGTAGAAGAAATGTCCAGCAGATGACAGGCACGCGATTAAACAACAAAAAATAAATCACTTAAGTTGAAATTCGAACTCCTGGAAACCCCTCACACACGTGCAGAAAAGGATTGAGCCCCATGTGGTGTTTCCAGTGCCCCCGTCCTTCCCCCCTAAAATGAGCATTTGATAAGGAAATGCCTGGATTGTTCCAAGCCCAAGACTGTGGAGAACTAAAGGAAAACCCAGCATTATGAATCTTTGAGCACAGCCCTGCTGGGAAACCGCCCTGCAGTCACTTGTTGATGACTGGAGGAGGGACAAGAGTAGGGAGAAGAACGAGGACTGAATGTGACACATAAGCAGGGATGGCCTACATTCCATAAAGGAAAAAACTCAAGGTCTGCTTTTCTGGTGCCGGAAAGTTAAAACCCATCTGGTGCAGTTGAAAAGGTGTGTGTGTGTAGTGGGGGGGGGGGTGTTAGGGAGGAGGGGCGATGAGTCCAAAGGATGAACTCCATCTGCAATTGTGTCCTCAACTGCTTTCCCCTGCTAGCCACACGATATTTGTGGCTGGCCTGCCCTGCTTTTGTTATCAAGCCCAGAGAGGGCAAGAGACTAGCTCGAAGCCACACTGCAAGTTGGCAGTAGAATCAGGCTGAGAACTCTGGATGCTTAGAAAGCTTCACACAGACCTGAGAAAGTACCAAGGGAAGACCTGTTCGCTAACTGGGCAGCACTCACTGCATGCCAGCGCTGTTCCAGTGCCCCAGCCAGGGCATTGCTCCCTGTGTCTGTGTGTCTTCAGTGATGCACACAGGTGACGGATTGGCTTTTAATAGCATGCTTGGAAGGTTGAGGCCACCCAGCGGCACCTAGAAAGAAGGGCCTGCAAATCTACTTCAGACCAAGCAGCCTTTCCAGACCCTGGGGAGCACAGTTCTTCTTGGACACACAAGGAGGCCAGGAGTTGAAGTTGATTCCATGATGTAGTTGATTCCATGGTTCCCGGTTGTAGCTATACCTAGAGTCACATCCACATTCATGTTTATATCTCTTCACTCCATGGGGTGTTCATGGCTCCAACTCTTCTGAAGCAGACCACCAGGATTTTGTTTAAGAGGCCTCTGGATAGGTTTGAACTGCCAACCTTTTAGTTTGTAGCTGAGTGCTAAACAACTTGTGCCATGCAGGGTGCTAAGCTCAGAAACTCAGTCGGTGCTTCATGATCTCAGTTGGAATTATAGAGAGGGTCAGTGATGACCCATTGACTGCTGGGTAATTGTTGATGTAGTCTCCCTGTGCAGACATGTAAAGTACCTGAAAACTTAAAATCCAACTCATTGAGTGCATCATCCTGCCGTGCGCCAGCCCAGCAGCATGCTCTGCTGGGGACATTTGGCCATGCCTGGAGACATTCTGAAGAAGGGAGTCCCACTGCCATCCTGGTGCAGGGAACAACACAGCCCCACAAGAACGATGTTGGCCAAAATGTCAGCAGAGCTGCCACTGGGAAAATGGTCTAGTCCAAGCGCTGACCTTCGTAGAGGAAGAAAGCCAATCCAGAGCAGCTAAGTGACCTGCTGTGGGTTGCACAGCCTGATTCCAAGCCCAGTACTATACCCAAAGCTGTTACCACGCCCAAAATTAAACAGCAATAGCTGCCCAAAGGCCTCTTAGTTTGAGGACCAAGTAAGACAGTAAATGAGAAAGCCCTTTGACAAATGTGGCATGCTGCACAAACATGAGATGTTATTACCCAGGAGCTTTTGATATATGTAAATAGATCTTGTACCAGGTCAGTTAATTTTCCAACTGCTCTATCTGAGCTTTCAGATGGCAGCACCTCTGTCCAACCCAGGAAAGGACTCCTGTGCAGGCTGAGCAGCCCTGGAAAGCCTCATGCCTGGCTTCTCCCACCCCTCAGCTAATCTCCAAGTGATTAATAAGGGCTCTCACTATGTTGTGCCTCCCAGCTGACAGATACTAGGCTATCAAAGCATTCGTATCACCTCCTTGATGCCTGAGGAGGAATATAGTTTCATGTGTGAGAGTGCCCCAACCCGCGGGACTCAGTTATTCGAGGGGTTCCAAGGAGGACCCAGCCTGAAAGAGAAACGGGCGAGAGAGAGGAGCGAGACCAAGCAGATTCTTGTCAAGGTCTGAGTTTATTGCTACACAAGCCTCTCTATAAAGGGTGAGGCAAACAAGGGAGTTCAAAGGGGAGATAAAAAAAAAGGAAGGGCGGGGGTGTAGAGCACACAGGGCAGGCGGCCGCAAGTCTGCAGTTGGAATGTCCGGTGCTGGAGCAGACAAGGGTGGGCCATCTGGTGTGTGTCAGGGTAAGATAAGGTTGAGGTGACGTGGCTTTAGCCCTGCTGGGCAGGCAATATGGCCTTGGTTTTGTCAGGCTGATTATGCCCGGTTCCCAACATGAGAGAAGCCAGGAATATCTCCTCTCACAACTGTGCAGCAAACGAGATCAGATCTCCCAATCTGATTTTCAGCCCTCCTGTCTTTCCAAGTGAAGTGGATGGTCCATTTCACATTGTCTCAAGTCTTTGCACATTGCATGCCAACATTGCGACACAGGGCGCGGCTGTGGGTCTTAGTAGACAAAGCCCCCACCCAGAACCCTGCCCTCAGAGCTCCTTGGTCACCCTGCACAACGCAGGTCCAGGCCGGGCTCCACACTGCAAGGCGATCAACCCTGACCCTCCAGTGTGGCCGTCCTCACACGCTCCCACATCCACCTAGAAGGACTGGAGATGAGAGATTCCGGAAGCTCCCTGCCTCATCTGCCTCCCTCCCCAGAGCGACAGAGCAACTGTAACTGATTAGGCAGGATGCAGCCTCGTTCCCAGTCCCCACCCTCTCTGGGAAAGCAGGGATGTCTGGCACCTCATCCAAGGCCTTTCCCCTGTGATCTCATTACTAAGGAGCTGCTCCTCTACCGCCCACCTCCATCACCTCATCTACATATGGGGGAGATGAGTATGTCTTCTTTGCTGCTCCTTCCCTGAGTCCACCCCAGGAGCTCCCTGAACAGATCAACAATCACTTCTCATTACACCTGCAGCAGCCGTCAGATACTGCTGAACAGAGACAGGCGCCTCCCCTGCTGCTGCCAGGCTCCAGTGCACATGTGCACACACACGTGCACACACATTGTACAGGTACACTCACATGGACACACAAGCATGCACACCCATGTGCACAAACTTTGTTCAGAGGTGGGAATTCTGCCCATTTTAGCCTCTAATATTGCAATCAGAGAGTGATAGAACAATGAAAGATGAAGGTGGATGAAGGAAGATCTATTTATTCCCTTACTTGTTACATAACCATTCAGGGCTCTTTTTTTATCCGTACAAACACACCACCACACCATCAACAATCATCAAGTAGATGTCATGTGCAGTGCTGCCCTATTCAAGGCGGTGCTGAGAATGTGAGGAGGATTCTCTCTAAAGCACAGCTCTGAGGAAGTCTGTCTCCTTCGCACTTTTACACACACAGGGTGAGGAGCCTGCAGGAGGCTCCGTGCGTTGGGTGAAGCCACACGATGAGTGAGGAGACCGAGTGTGTAGCCAGGGGAGTGAGAGCGCAGAGTTCACCACTTCACCAGCATGCTGGTGTGCACAATCGATGAAAGGGTGGCTGCCAGCAGCAGGACAGAAAAAAAGTAAAGCATGTAACTTGTGGTTTTATCTCTGGCTTACTTCCAAAAGGAATTGTTTTTGTTGTTCTAAAAAGCTTTATACCGAGAAAAAAAAAAGAAAGAAAGAAAGCTTTATACCTCTATAAAAACAAAAGGCTACTGCTGTCAAGCACCTTCAGACTCAAGCCAGAGGAGAGCTCTCCCAGTGGGCTTCCAAGCTAAAAATCTTCACAGAAACACAGTACCTCCTGTGGAGTAGCTGGTTGGTTCAAGCCAGCAACCTGGCAGTTAACAAGTACGTCCCTTGTACCTGTAATACCTGTATAAAGTGTATTAAATATGAACTACTCCTGGTGTATAATTTTAAATTGAATTATTGTGCCTGGAACTTTTTTTTTAATAGCTAAGAATGGTGAAATGAGACTCCTTTAGATGTTATGATAAGAATACACACTACACAGGGCTTGGACCCAACCCAGCTTAATTCAAAGGAAGGCAGATTTATTTTCTTCTGCTTCCCAGAAGGTTCCCCAGCAGAACGTGTGTTAAACAAAATTGTTTAGCTATGGAAAAGAGCAATCTCCTCTTGGGAAGATCCTGGTAGAAGGGGGCTTTGGTTACATATCCAGCTCAACCCAGCCCCAGAGGCCTCGTCATGTTTTATTTTGTTTTGCCCTTGACACTGATTGTCTTGGGAACTGTGGCCCCCGAGCAATGGCCAGGAAGTCAGGTCTTCTTGATGTAAATCCTCTAATATCCCCTACAATGATTTTCAGTGCCAATGGTAAGGCCCGCCCAGTGGCTGCCACATGCCCCTGAGCAAACACGTCAGAGCAGATGAGAGCATGAGACAGCATTTAAGAGAACGGTAGGCTGGCCTTGACTTAGCTGTTTGGCCTCTCCTCAGAAGTCACTTGTGACACTGACTGTCATGGGTTTCATTAAGAACAAGTCTATCTCTACCAAAGAAAACTGCAAGGTAAGAGGACTTTCAGCTCCAGCTACATATGTCTCCAAACTTACTTACATATTGTCCTGTTTTCAGAAGAAAAAAAATTTACTCAGTGCCTCCCGGGCAAATAAAAACTTTGGTACTACAACCTACAATCCCAGATAAAGTGTAGGTATCTGCTTTGGCAGCTCCCCTGGATCGAGCTGCTCCGGTAGCTCTCCACAAAAACCCTGTGAAGAGATGATCAGGCAGGATAGCCTAGTCTGTTCTGCAGAAAGAAGCTACCCCTGAAACCTCAGTGGCTTAAAATCTAGAAGTTTATTTCTTGTTCATGCAAATTCTGACGCTGGAAGGGCAATTCTACAGGGTGTTTGTCCTGCACACCGTCCGTCAGTGATTCGGGCTGCTTCACAAATATGGTGCCACCAGATCAAAAGGTGGATTCCAGGTCATCACAGAAGAGGAAGAGAGAAGTGGGGGTTGTGGATCAGTCTTTACATGCTTTGACACTTTAGTTGACATAGATCGCTGGATAGGGCTGCTTATATAAAGGTTATCAGTTCAAACCCACCTAGCTGTACCACAAAAGGAAGGGGTCATCTGCTTTCATAAAGGGTACAGCCTAGACAACCTCATGCAACAATTGTACTCTGTACCACAAGGGGTGAGCATGAGTCAGAACTGACTTGAAGGCAACAGGATTTGGGGTGTTTTTGTTTGTTTGGTTGGTTGGTTGATTGGTTTGGTTTGCTGAGTGGGAGGTGGTTCTACCTACAGCATATTAATCTGAAGTAGTCACTTTAGGTTTTTTTGTTTGTTTTTTGAGAGATGTGGAAAAGCTCATTGGCTTTAATGGGGAGTTAACTCTGCCGCAGACGGCCTCCTCAAAATTTCCCTCCCGCTTCATAAACTAGCAGAGATTTTCAATGAAGGAGCCTGCAGGCACCCGCTGGACATCTCCTTGCAAGGTCAGTCCTTTGGAGCCACTGGGAGGGAGAAAAAAGAGACTTCTATTCCTGTAAAGAATTCCAGCCCCAGAAATCCTCAGGGGGCAATTCTGCCCTGTCCTCTCGGGTCGCTATGAGTCCGAATTGAATTTATGGCTATGAGTTGAGTTTTAATTCCATTCACTTACTGCTATTGACAGGTTGCTAGATTAGGGCTTGTCTTCCCAAATGCCAGCACTAAACGAAAATGAGCTGTCCGGGCCACAACAAAGGGGTTGGAAATAAATCAGGCACACTCATTAGATACCTATGGCAAAATTCAGAACTGAGCATGCTCTGACCCAAGTCATGTAGACCCAGGTGGAAGGTCCACCTGGTCATACAGAATAGGACTTCACAAAAGTGCACCAAAATCAACCAGTACGATCGACCAATGCCCTCCAGTGGTGTTGGGAGGTGATAGAAGTAGGCCTGGGCTCCTTGTCGCCCTCCCTTGTTCACGTGCTCTGCAAGTGGAGGGTGAGGCCCTTGGGGGTTCCTGCCGTGGCTCCTCAGCTGGTTCTGCACTCCTGCTCAGGTATTCCTCCCATGAAACCGCCATATTCAGCTGCAAACTTTCCCCACCCCTGCCATGCAGCCCGGCGTGCTTTCCGGAGATAGTGGGGACTTTTGGGGACTGCGATACCTGAAACTTTCTTTCATAACATTCACTTGGATTTACAAAAGTGCTTCTGCCATATGAATTCTTTCAGCGTTGCTAAGCAAGAACTGAGGTCAACCACCCCAGAAACCTAACACTATCAAGTCGATTCTGACTTATATCAATCTAGGGGGTCCTCAAACTATGGCCTGCGGACCACATGGCCCTCAGAGGACATTTATTCAGCATGCCGGGTGTTTTTGCCCCCCCCTTTTTTTTTACTTCAAATTAGGTATGTGCAGTGCGCATAGGCATTTGTGCATAGTTTTATTTTTAAACTATAGTCCGGCCCTCCAGCGGGTTTGAGGGACAATGAACTGGCCTCCTGTTTAAAAAGTTTGAGGACCCCTGAAAGGACAACGTAGAACTATGCCTGTGGGTTCCCGAAGTTCTAAATCTTTACAGGAGCTGAGAACCGCATCTTTCTCTGTGAGCCATAGCGGATTCCAACTGGCTGGCCTCATGGTCACACACATTCCACCAGGCTCCTTGAGCCTTAACTTGATAATTTAATGAAACGATACTTCTCCAAGTCACATTGTATCAAGGTCTATAATCTTGCTATTCTAATATCAAATTTAAAATAAGGAATATAGTTAAGCTCCAAATCCATAAGCAATAAGATCATTGAATCTCTTTGGACACTATTACTTAAAAAAAGAAAAAACTCTGTCCAATTATTTTCAGCACAGAAAAGCTTCCAGTGTTTACAGCTTAGTATGTAATTGCTTTTTCTCTTCTTCTTTTGCATTGGTGAATCATTTTGAGCTTATAATAATGTCAAAATAAATAGTTTCCAGAGCCTCCAGGCATTCACTGTGTAATGATCATTTAAAAGATTTCTTGGTTAGAGGGTCCTCAAAAGAATAAAAAGCGTGTCCACATCCCTGGTCATTTCTATATTCAAAAGAAGAAATTGCTCATCAAATGCTACAAGCCAATTTCTTTCTTCAGCCAAACTGCCCATTTTAGCATCACTGAATTAAGCAAATGGTTCTACATTTCAAAGTCAACAATGATACTCTTTTCCCTTTAACACGAGCATCTTAAACAGCTCAAAAAATAGTCGAGCTCTTTATTATGGCTTTTCCTGAGAAAGCTGTTTCGTTGTTTATTTTATTTATTCATCTAGACTTTCATGTTAAGATTTGTGTATTTTAAGTTCTGCTAGTCAGGACATTTTAAATGGAGCCAGATTTTTTTTTTATACTTTGTCTTTTAAAATATAATGAGACTGAGCAGTACATCCGTTAATAAAATATAAAGTCTTCCTATTTCTGTTTGTTTGTAATTTCCCTAAGGATAACTCTTAATGTAGTAAAACCAAAACCCACCATAATGAATTACATTTGGTCTACTGGGGGTTGTGGCCAACCTTTTGATAGAAAAATCCAGAGACTCCCTTCTGCATCTCCTTTCCCAACCAAACCCCGGTGGCTGGAGGCTGGAAGGAAGAAAGAGGCTGGGCTGCTGGGGCAGGGTGGGGAAGGGGTAACCTTGCAGATTATTTCAAATTCTACTCTGAAGGCAGAAAGTTATCCAAATGAGATAGCTAGAGATTCACTTCCTTAGAAAAAGATTGAAATTAATGTGTCCCTTAGAAAAGCCAAAGGAAAAAAGTCGTTATTAATTTAGGCAATTGAAGAACTTTGAAAGCCATGTCTAGTACATAAAAACACCTGTCCCTAGAGCCCATCGGCCTAGGAAACTGAATTTTTATACCATGTAAAATAAAGGAAGGTCATTTCTTAGACTTGCTCAACAGAAGATTGTCATTTTAAACCGGTTACTGTAATGAGAAGCTGGGTTTTCGTAAAAAGGACTGAATGCTTGAGTCAGTGTGAAATGAAATTAGAGATGCATGTTCTGCGCATGGCGGCATTTCCGGAGGAGTCTGTGTTCCTGTGACTGCTCTCGATCTGTCTCGTGCCTTCTGGGAAACTCACAGCGTGGTGCCCACATCTAGTCTCTCGGACTTTCTTGCCAGCTTTGGAAAGGTGTTGAGTCTGTTGGATCTGCTGCACAGAGACAGCATGCAAGTGGACCCTTCCCACATTCCTCAGAGAGCAGCCCCCCAGTGTAAAGCTGTGGGTGAGGTTTGATGACCTTTGCCCCTTCATCATCCCGCATTCTTTAAGGGACCCAAGCGCTCCGCCGAGGCATTACCGGAGAAGCAGCTACCCCATAGTTTCCAGATGGTGGGTATCAGCCTGTGTGCTCATTGGGATCGCCAGAGAGCTGTCCAAAAGACATCTTTGTCCCATCTCCACTGAGTCCGATTTTATTGGCCTGGAATGCAGCCTAGGTGCTTGGATTTTTTTCTCTCTCATAAGTTTTTATTGTGAATTAGGTGAAGGTTTACCAAGATCATCAGTTTTTTATTCAACAATTCATACCCATTGTGTTTTATGCCACTTATTGCAATCTCCACAATATAATATGACTTGTTCCACTCCCTACTTATGTCTTCTGTTTCCCTTCCTCCTCTCTTCCTACCCTTCTGAACTTGGGCCTTGGATTAATACTGCCCTTTTGAGATCAAATGGTTTGCTGTTTTCAGGTTTGCGTGCCTCACTTGTGTAATTGCTCCCATTATAGACCAATCTATTATTTGGCTGAATATTGAACCACAGGTAGGAGTTCATTTTCAAACTTAGTGAATAAGGACCATCGTTTCAGAGGTTCTGTTAGTCCCTATCCAGCCAATAAGCCTGGTCTCTTTTATGACTGTGAATTTTGCTTCACTATCTAGGACCTTTGGATGTGATCCCTTTCAAAGAAGTTGGAATTGATAGTTGGAGATCATCTAGTTATTCTGTGCTCAGAGTCATGAAGTCTAATGTTCATGTGGTCCACTCACCACTCTTTCCTCCAGAGTGAGGGTGACAATACTTGCCACCTAGATGGCCACTTGTGAGCTTCTGAAATCCAGCTGCTACTCACCAGCATGGATGTCGAACATAGTCTTTACAGTCTAGGTAATGACAATTGTTCTTGGTGTCCTTCACAACTATAATCCCCAGCCCCCCAGCCCAATAAAGCACTCCCTCCAGTTGTTCGGTTATGCCTAAGGAGTTTTGATAACTTCATCTTCTGTGTGCTCCGGAATATTCAATTCCCTGGATGGTCAGAATGGTCAGTCAGGGCTCAGAATCTTGGTGTTAAGGCTTCTGGTGAGATCCTGGCACATCAGACACAGAGGTTGTGAGGCTAGAGGAGGGGCAGAAGGGGATCATACTGAGTCTAACAAGGAAAGAAAAGGAAATGAAGGATATAAGCAATTAAAAGCAAGCGCATAAATAGATACAAATACACAGATGGCCCTTGCAACATTATTCCCAATCTCGCAAACGTGTCAACGGTCTAAATACCCATCAATAGGTGAATGGATAAGTCAAACATGTTGCCTACGGTATATACAATGGACTACTACTCAGCCATAAAGAGAAATGAACTCTTGACACAGGCTACAAGAGGAATGAACCTCATAAGCATTATGCTGAGTGAAATAAATCAGCTTCAAAAAGGACACATTTTGCTTAATTCCACTTACAAAAAATATCTAGGCTAGGAAAATGAATAGAGACAAACATCTCCCAATTGTTTCCAGGGATAGGTAGGAAGGTAAGTATGGTTGTTACATAATGCCATGTCAATTGGACAAATAAGTGAGGTGGAGTCTTTCTTATACCTATATGAGTGTCCTTGGATTTATTTCTCTAGTCAACCCAGCCTAACCCAGTAGGGCCTGGAGGGGAAGTGCCATCCCTGAGACGATACTGAGCTTCCATAAGGGTGATGACATAATTTTGGAATGGATAAGGATGATATATGAACAACATGCAGAATGCCACTTAATTATAATCTTGTAGAGCGTGGAAGTGACGAATGTTTTGATGCATGTATATTTAGTATGATTTTTAAAGAGTGTACGCAAAAGAGCAATATGGCAAGTCTGTGTTGCCATTTGCTGTTGCTCAGCTAAAAGCGATTCGGGCCTGTGTAGTTCAAAGGGAACCACAGAGGCTCAGGAGGAAAGCTGGTACCATCTCCAACTGAGACTTGTCTGACCAAATGCAGAGTCTCCCTTCAAGTAACTGACAGGTCAGAGGCAGCTCATCTCTGCTGCAGAAGCAATGATTTGTCTCAATTCCCAGACCACTGTCACAGCCATGTCTTGTTGCTCTCGGTGCCCCCCTTCCCCACCACAATAAGTCACTAGAAAGCCATGCTTCATTTAAAAACAAACAAATAAAACCCTTCTGCCTCCATCCTGGCACTGTTTCAGCTTATTTAGCATCATAACATATGTCATCTCTTTCCCTAAACAATCTAACATGGACATGGCACGATGGGACTGATGAGTTAGGCAAATGAGAACCAGCCTGCCCTCTGAACACACACGATGGCATTTGACTTGCTGTCAGTAGATGCTGTCGCGTTTCTTCTCCTCTTTCATGGAAAATAAATACAGAAAAGAATGAGGACATGAAAAGGGCTGCAAGATGTTTAGCTCTGGTCTTTCTAGAAAGTGTAGAAAAAAAGTATGTGACCCCTGCCTGCCTTTAGATGCCCCACTCCTCTGGCAAACAAGGATTGCACACTGACCATGGACAAGACATCTGGATCTGGGGGGAGGATATAACAATTGCCCCCACCAGCAAAGAGTTTCCAGATTTACGGGACTACACAGGCCAGGGAGCAGCTCATAAAAAGAACAAGAAGAATCACAAAGGAGGGTGTGCTCCAGCACCACTTCGTCCAGCTGCAGGCACATGAAGGCAAAGTTTCTTTTGCTTTCAGTCAAGTTTATGATTTCCGCTGCATCCCTTACCAACACCTTCACGAAGATCTAGGTTCTTGGGTTGTTTCGCTCCAGGGCGGACATCTCCTTGGTAAAGCTTTATGGACAGCTCATGGTCCAAGAATTCCACCTATATGTTTTGAAAGGGGCCACGTTAAAACCCCTGGCTCAGACTTTCAGGACTGGGCACAATACAGCAAACCCACCATGGGGACAGCAGGATTTGGTAACACTCTCATCTCCATCACAACCTGGACCTGGCAAAGCTATTTTCTTCCACTCACCATCTTTCAATCAATATTTACTCAGCTATTAGTTGCTCCCCAGGCTCAGCATCAGAAAAGTGTTCAAACGTTACCGAATTGTCCATCTAATGGTAGAGGTCTGTGCAAGGGATATGAGAGCAAGAGGCTCAGAGATGATCAGTGGGTAACGAGAGAGGGATTCACCTTTATCATTTGTAGAAAGCCCCTGAGGCTTAGTCACATTGGCAGACTTTCCCTGGAGCAAGCAAATAAAGCTGCTCCCGGCTCAGCTCCATTCCTGATCTGGTCTTGCCATGAGACTATCCAGGCTTTGTCCCAACCCCACGTTCTGGAAACCACGAGTGGAAGGAGGTGAATCTTGGGGATACCATGGAAAAGAATGGGCATTGCACAACACTTCATTGTACTCATATGGAGCTTATGCAAAGGCCAAGAGATAGAACCAGGTGAGACTGTGAACAGGACAAGGTGATACTGCATGGTTTAAAATCAGAAAAGGTGTGCATCAGGGTTGTATCCTTTCACTGTTCTTATTCCATCAGTATGCTGAGCAATTTATACAAGAAGCTGGTCTCTGTGAAAAAGAACATGGCATCAGGATTAGACGAAGACCCATGTAATGTCATTGGGAACATTTTCTCACTAAAAATTTTAGGTCATGGCATCAAAAAAGTGTCATTTTAACCTAAATGGGTTTTTAGACCAGTGAAATAACAGCGAGAGTGAGTCAGCATTGTGCACAGAATTGAGCGATACTGGTTCTTTGGGAAATTCATAATCCAACACTGACACTGCTGAGATAAAGGATGACAGTGAGGAAGATTCTACACCTGAGCTCTGTGATGGGCCAACGTGGTGCTCTACTCTCTTCAGGAATGGATGAGCCAGCTCCACCAAGATTCCCCTTTACTGGAGCACCTGCTATGTATGTAGACGTTGAACACAAGAACGCTTTGGCGTTCCTACAATGATTTCTGACCGATGAGGTCATCGAAAAAATGATTATGATAGCCCGGAGGTTTACTTTCAGGTTTTAACCCCTCTTCAGTTAATTTCTGTGCATGGGGGAAGGTTTGGGGCTTGCTTCATTTTCCTACATACGGTATCTCAGTTTGTCCAACACCATTTGTTGAGCAAGCAGAATTTGTCCCTTTGGATATTTCTGTGTCCTTTTTCGAAGGCTAGTTTCCTGTTGACTGGTGAATATATGTGTAGCTTTTCTGTTCGTATCCATTGATCTATATACCTCTCAGTGTACCAATACACTGCTCTCCTTTAGGGAAAAACAACAACAAAAGTTGTATGAGCCCCTATATAATGATTTTTTTTAATGGACGATGAACTATTTTCCAGGCCAGCACTATCCTATGTTTGAGCACATTGCTGCAGCCACTGTGTCAATCCATCATGCCTTATAGCCTGCGGTACTCATGTTCAGGTATAGTGTTCTGCCATTCACAAGGTTCACACTGGCCAGTTCTTTCAGAAGTGGAAGACCAGGTCCTCCTCCCTCGTCTCTGTCTGGAAACTGCTGAAGTCTACCTGCAGTGAGTGACCCAGCAGGCATTTGAACTACTGGCTGCAAAATTTCCACCATTACAGCCAAATGCAGGCCACCACAGTACAACAGACAGTAACAGCATCTTAACACCACACAAAGGCTCCTCCCTGGGGAGACCACGTGTTCAGGCAATTGCTGCTGTTACACATGTAAGTGGGGGCTACATGAAGTCGCACCATCTCCTGTGGCCCTTCCAGGAACAGGCCATTCTGCTGTTGTTTCTACTGGACTTAGGCTCAGCTGCCAACCTGCCCTCTGCACGCATTCTTCTCCTTACCCTTCCATGTCACCTTCTCTTTGCCCAAGTCAATACTGCTGGTCAGTCACCTACTGGTGGATGCTTGCTTCTGAAGTTTCTGAACCACATTTCCCCATGGTTATGAGACATTGCTGCTGCCACTGCGAGCATTTAACAGGTTACTTTACACCTTCAATGAGAAATCTAGGGGAATAGAAAGAAAGCTTCTTCTTTCTCCCAAGGAGTGGGTGGTGGTTTTGAACCGTTTCCCTTGAGGTTAGCAGCCCAATGTGTAACCCACTACACCAGTAGAGCCTTGGTGGCACTGTCCAGCAATTATTAGACTGCTAAATATGAGGTCCGGGTTTCAAACCTACCAACTTCTCCTTGGGAGAACGATAAAGCTGTTCCCATAAAAGACTGACAGCTCCAGAAGCCCTCTATAGGGTGGCTATGAGTTGGCATTTTGCGGTCATTTAGGGCTTTTTGGTGGCATGTGATTTTTTAGGGCTTTTAGGTTGTTTGTGGACGTTCAAGGTGTGTTTGGGGCATTCGGGTGGTTTGGGGTTTTTAGGGTGTTTTATAAGATTTTAGGGAGTGTTTAAGGGATTTAGGGGTGGTTTTTTAGAGTGTATAGGTATTTTTCAGCACAATATGGTGTTTTTAGTGATGTTACAGAGTTCCTTAGGGATTTTAGGGTATTTTTCATATTATATGTGTTTTTTTCCCCCAGCATTTTAGGTTTTCTTAGGGCTTTCATGGTGTTTTCAGGGCATATATGGGGTTTAGGAATGTTTAGGGTTTGGGAATCTTCTAAGGATGATTTTTGGAAGTTTCACATGTTTGGGTGGGCATTTGGTGTTTTTTTGTGGCTTTAGAGTGTTTATGGGATCCTGTCAATTTGCAGCTTTAATTCCGCAAAGAAAAGTCAGACAGCAAGCCAGAAAGGAGCAGGAAATGAAGGGGAAGCCCAGGCCACATGTTACAGCTGCCAAGTCCGGAGAACCTAGGTGTGGTCGTTGGCTACCTGGGACCGGGAGTGGGGCTGTGCTCCTGCCCAAGGGTGCTAGGGAGTAAACCAATCTCAGCTGGACGTTTGGCTTTTCTACTAATTAGCCGACTCCATGAACTTTCCCAAGGGCAGCTGGCGAATTGCCAGGGGAACCCAGCTAGACCCCCCCACACAAAAGCACAGGGATGGTTACAGGAACAGGAGGTTTCACACAGTGGATGTGCAGGGCTTGGGGTCGGGATTGGGGGCCAAGGTGAGGAAGGGGCAGCAATAAGGCCTGGTCCCAAATAATCAGACACTGAGCAATAAAAGTACAAGGACTGCCAAGAGAACATGGGGACAAAGGATGGCTGGACTTCATTTGATATCTTTGGACGTGCTGTCAGGAGAGACCAGTCCCTGAAGGGACATCAAGTCCATGAAGGACATGATGCTTGGCAAAAAGTGGAGGACGGGCAATAAAACAGCTCGAACCAGTGGCTACATCAGTGGGCATAGTAACAATGGTGAGGATGGTTCGAGACCTGGCAGTGTTTTATTTTACTGCTTGTGTTTTTCTAGAACTGTCTTTCCTGGATGCACGAGGAAGGATAACTGTGCTTGTGAGAAGCAAATGCACAGTGGGCAGCGCTTTGGCCAACATAGGTACACCACCGGCACACAGTGCCCCCTTACTTGGCATCCAAAGTGACAGGATTTGTCTTTCCCCAGAGCTCTCCAGCCCTGGGGGAAGCGGCCCTGCCTTCGGCGCACCGCCAGGGGGCAGCACTGCTGCTCTCTCACTGGCTACATCTGTGAGGACCCAGAGAGCAGCTCCTTTCTGCTGCTCTCCTCTCAGACTTCTGCCAGAAGCCTTGGCTCGTCCTGGATCCTCCCTTGATTCCCACTCTGCACCTTTGGGGACGCCCAGCCCATTAACTCTCTCCCATCCTTCCTTGCTGCCTCTTGTCCAGATGCCTGAGCTGGGCTTCAAGTAGTTGTAATGTTATGCTTAGGTGAGATGTGTTCAGCTTGTTTACTGTCTGTATACAAGAAAAGAGTGCAGCCCAAGACATCCACCCTTTTGTTCCTCTATGGAAAGCCTGTTACGTGTCATAGTCTTCTCTCTGTGCAGTGCTTTCCTCTGCTGCTGATGCTTTTACATGAAATAGGACTCGGTGTGTCACCGCTACAGGAAATTATCTCTGAAAAAATAATATGCCCAGAACTCAGAAACAGTGTCAGCTTGCATCTGGCATCATGGAAGCATCATGGGTGTGTTTCCATTCATTCGCTCCTGAGTGTCACATGTTAAACTCAGTGCATAGCATAAACAGCAGCAGGCACAAACTGAGACAAAGCACACCCTTTGCTGTGAAGCACATTCCGACTCCTGGCTGCCCCTGTGCCACAGAGTAGAACTGCCCCGCAGGGGCTCCCTAGCTGTCATCTTTACAGAGGCACATGGCCACACCTCCCTTTTGGGAAGCCACTGGGTAGGTTTGAACTTCAGGGTTGTAGTAGTTGATATTGTAGAGCCCTGGAGTCAGTTCGGATTCATAGGGGCCTGTGCACTAGAGAGAGAAACAAAGCCCAGTCCTGCGCCATCCTCGCACTTGTTACTGTATTTGAGCCGATTCTCGCAGCCACGGTGTCAATCCACCTAAGTAAGGGTCTTCCTCTTGTTTGCTAACCCTCTGCCAAAAATGATGCCCTTCTTGCAGGACTGGTTCCACCATAGTAATATGTCCAAAGTACCTGAGACAACGTTTCCGCATCCTCTTTCAGATCTCCTGCCTTTAGTTTGTCAGCTCACTTCGATGGAGTCGATGCTGAGCCATAGCGACTCTATGAGATCAGAGCAGAACTATCTCTGTGGGTTTCCCAAAGGCTAACTCTATGGGAGTAGAACGCCTCATCCTTTTCTTCTGAGGACTGACTGGTGGTTCCCCACTGCTGACATTACAGTTGACACCCAAGGCATAAGGTACTATGCCACCAGAAGTCCCTTGCCTCTGTGCAATAACCAACACCACCTACACACAAAACCCACCCCTTCTCTGTCAGTTTGATGTATGGTGATGGCTTGAGTTGCTATGAAATTGGAAGCTACTAGGGGGAACCCGACAAAAACTACAATTTTTTCAAAACTATGCATTTAAATTTTTTATCCCCTTCATAGTACTCTCCATTACACTTCACACATTTGTCTAATCTGTGATTACATTCTTGGAAACATTTTTCAAACTCAGCAGTTTGGGTGACACCCTTGTTTTTTCCCCCCCTCTTCTGTGTTGTCAAACCACTGTCCTTCATTCATGGAAACAGAAAGAAGTCACATGGAGTGAGTTCAGGTGATTAGGATATGAGGGACAAGAGAGGCATGCTTTTTGGGGGGATGTTTTCATACTGTTATTTCTTTTCTCTTTTTTTATAATCAATTTTTGGGGCATCATACAACTCTTATCACAATTGATACATACATCATATTTGTACATTCATTGCCCTCATCATTCTGAAAACATTTGCTCTCCACTTAATCCGCTGGCATCAGCTGATAATTATTCCCCATCCCTCATGAACCCTGAATAATTTCTAAATTATTATTTTGTCTTATCTTACACTATACAATATCTCCCTTCAGCCACTTTTCTGTTGTCTGTCCCCCAGGGAGATGGTTATATGTAAATCCTTGTAATCGGTTTCCCCTTTCCATTCCTCCCTCCCTCTACCCTCCTCGTATCGCCACTCTCACCACTGGTCCTGAAGGGATCATCCGCCCTGGATTCCCTGTGTTTCCAGTTCCTATCTGTACCAGTGTACATCCTCAGGTCTAGCTAGATTTGTAAGGTAGAATGGGGATCATTTTAGTTGTGGGGGAAGAAGCATTTAGGAGCTAGAGGAAAGTTGTATGTTTCATTGTTGCTACAGTGCACCCTGACTGGCTCCTCTCCTCCCTGCTACCCTTCTGTAAGGGGATGTCCAATTATCTACAAATGAGCTTTGGGTTTTCACTCCACACTCCCCCGTATTCACAAAGATATGATTTTTTTGTTCCGATGATGTCTGATACCTGATTCTTCCGACACCTCGTGATCACACATGCTGGTGTGCTTCTTTCATGTGGGCTTTGTTGCTTCTCAGCTACATGACCACTTGTTTAACTTCAAGCTTTTAAGACCCCAGAATGTATAACTTTTGATAGCCGACCACCATCAACTTCAGTCACCACATTTGCTTATGCACCCATTTGCCTCCAGCAATTGTGTTGGGGAGGTGAGCATCACGCAATGCCACTTTAATACAACAAAGTATTTTTGCATTGAGGGAGTACTTGAATGGAGGCCCAATGTACATCTGTTACCTTAATACTAAACCTATAAATATATGCATATAGATCTATTTCCCCATCGTTATACATAAATATATTTACATATGCACATGCTTTATTTAGACCTCTATAAATGCCCTTTGCTTCCTACCTCTTTCCTTGATTTCCTTTTACTTTCTGATTGTCCCACTCTCATGTTCAGCCTTCATTTGTGTTTCAGTAATTCCTCTAGGTTACATTACTCTTGGTTACACTCTACCAAGCCTCCTACACCCTCCTCACCATCTATTTGGATCACTTGGTGTTCCCTTGTCCCTGGGTTTGTTAACAGCACTTCCTTTTTCCCTACACCCCCCTTTCCCATCTCCCTCCCCCAGCTGTCAGTCCCATTGTTTTCTCCTCCAGATTGTTCATCCAGCCTATCTCATTTAGACAGACCTGTGGAAATCATAGCATGCACAAAAACGAGACAGAGCAAACCCAAGCAACAAAATGAAACAAAAGAACAACACCACCACCAACAAGCCAATGACAAAAAGCAAAACAAAACACAAGAAAGAAAAGCTTTTAGTTAGTTCAAGGACTGTTTGTTGGCCTTTAGGAGTGTTTTCTCATAGAGTATGATGGGTCAGCTAGCCCTGGCCCCAAAGTCTATTTTTGGTATTCCCTGGGGACTTCGTTGCTCTGTTCCCCTTCCTGTTCTGTTGTACACCCTTAGTATTTTGCCTCGGTGTGCTGGGATCAGATCGGGCGATAGAGGCATGCTGTTTTTTTTGTGTGAGCAGGTGCACTGTCATGGTGGCAAAACCAGTCCCCTGTCTACCACTAATCAGTCCTTTTTATTTTAAATAAATCATTTTATTGGGGGATCTTACAGCTCTTGTAACAATTCATACACCAATTTGTATGAAGCACATTTGTACATACATTGCTATCATCATTTCCAAACATGTTCTTTCTCCTTGAGCTCCTTTTTTCCCCTCCTCCCACCCACGTGAACCACTGATACTTTATACATACTTTTTAGTTTTATATTTTACGCCTCTGCTGTATCCCTTCACCCAAACTTCTGCTGTTTGTTCCCCTGGGTGGTGGAGTGGGGCTGTATGTCCATCATTGAGATTGGTTTCCCCTTTCTTCTGCTTCTCCCCCCTACCTTCCCTCGTGGTGTTGCTACTCTCAGTATTGGTCCTGAGGGGTTTATCTGTCCTGGATTCTGTGTGTCGGAACTTCTAGTCAATAGCAGTGTGCAAGCTCTGGTCTAGCCAGACAACTCAGACCTTCTTACACAATATCTTCAGAACCTCTATATAGGAAGCTTGATTAACAGTCTGACCTAGTGCAATGACTAAACTCCAAATGCACTATCACCCTCACATCAACAAAACCAAACAAATGAGCATCTTCTTGAAGTTTGAGTTCACTTGACGAGGTGTATTTGAGTGAGGTGATGATGGCGTCTTACACTGACTTGATTTATGTTTGCATTCTGGCTTGTGAGAAGAGCACAAGGTCTTGTCACCAGCAATGACCTTGGGAAAAAAGTGTGGGTGCACTAGCTCGGAGCAAGTTGCCAGATGCCTGCCCAAACAGGAGAATGTATATTTTGAAATGTGTACCCAGTGGAGCTTTGTACCGCTTGGTTTTTTGGCGGGGGTGGGGTGGGGGTGGGTGGAAGGCCGGCTACTCCTTTGTAGGTTAGATAATCTGAGATGTGCTATTTGAAATTTCCTGGGGCCAGTTTTAGACAAAACTAGAAAAGTTAATTTTGCTGTATGGAAAAATCTGACAGTCTGGAAGTATCTAATTTTCCTCACATGCCATCATTCCCCTAGTAGCATTATTCTTAGTTAAAGCTCTCCTCTGTTCCTCCTTAGGGTTTCCCCCACTACCTGATGTTCCTTTTCTCCTACTCATCATCAAGGGACTTGTGTCCAAAGTGAGGACAGCAAATAAGAGACCCTCCTGACTCTCTGTTAAGAAGGGTGCTCTGGTGCATGCGTGTGTTTATGTGTGCACATACAATCGCATTTGAATTTTGTTGGAAGAGGCTTCATAGAGACAGAGAGTGACATGGTTAGAGCTGCTGCACATGTAGAGCACTGTACTCTATGGTGTTCTAATTCAAATGCATGTAAGGTCCAAGAGAGGTAATAGAAGCAAGTGACCAGGGTCAGGGAAGGCAGTAGGAGGAACTGAGGGAGCCTGAATGCCTCACACCCTGCCAGTTTCACTGATTCTTGGATGGGAGAGTACCAACCTAGTGCTGTGAAATCTTCGCAGTTTTCAGAGGCTTGGGGGATTTAAATTTTGTATGTAAAAAATAGACATCTAAATGCTTGTAATTTATTGATTTCGATAAACACACTGAATGCCAGTACTCAAGTCAAACAAACCAAACTAACAGCCATCGAGTCTTTGCCAACTCATAGTGACCCTATTAGACAGGGTAGAACTGCCCCTCAGTTCAGCTCCCAGCCCTGGAAGCCCACCAGTTCCTCGTTATTATCATGAGGAATACTATTTTCACAAGAGCATTACATACCCCTAGAGACTAAACCATAAAGCCATATAGGCTTTGACCATCAATTCTGATATGCTTTTTCCTCAAACTGATGGGTCATTTGATGGAATCCTTGTATTACTTCCCTAACATAAAAATTAATCAAGCAAAGGAGATTCAGTGCTCAGTACTACAGTCCCCTATTTAGAGATTAACTCTTAAAAACCACCACCACCACCACCACCACCACCACCACCACCACCACCACCACCACCACCACCACCACCGCCACCTTATCTATGTTGATAAAAACTTGAGTAGGCTGTATAAATATCTCAAGTATTTAGGATAAAATGGATTCTTATTCTACTGTCACATATTTAGTTTGAGATATGTGTTTCCATCTGAACACAAATTAAATAGACCTCATTGACATCTTTTCAAAATGCCATAAAAATTAAATGATTACCTTAAAAGATACTCAGTATAATTAGGCATCAGAAAAATGTACATCAACACTAGAGCGAGATAGTGTTTCAACCCATCAAGATGACACTAGCCAAGAATATTAAAAATACCAGTGAGTGCTGGAAGAATGAACAGATTTGTGTCAGAAGAACAGTCTGAAAGGTCCTTAGAAGCAAGCACGGGGAGACTTCACATGCTTTGGATATGTTATCAGGAGATGCCAGTCCCTGGAAAAGGCTGAAATGTTAGGTTCAAGTATAACAACAGTTTTGAAGATGGTGTAGGACTGCGCAGTGGTTCATTCTGCCTTGAGTTGGAACTGACTCAATAGCACCTAATGCTAAAAGCTAGATGCTTTTGATCCTAAATGAAAAGTGGATGGTCCAGCCTCCATACCAGCTACGTGGACAACTGCCCCTCCCCCCAGAAGAATTTACTTTAGAAGACGGCACTGAACCTGTAGCTAGGGGAGATGGACATGTCTGATCAGAGCACACAGGGGCAAATGAAGGGGGAGGAAGAGAGTGGAGCACACACTGGTCCACCAGGCTTGGAGGATGATTTTGGCACTCTGAACAGCCAATGTACAGAGTGGACCATATGGCTGATCCCACTATGAGACATGCCATCCCTTGCTGGCCCAGAGCCCTATGGGGACAATACCGGAGACTCTGTGTTGGGACTGAACCGACTGGCCCTCCGACACGGAGGCAAATCACTAAAAGCATGCAGCAGAGCAACCATGAGAGCAGAGCGGGTAGCCCCTGAGGGAGTACAAAGGACAGACTCTGGGGCCAGAGCATGATATGCCATCAGACCTGACTGAAGGACACACCTATAGAAAAAAAAATCAGACCTTGATCTATTTACAGGTTTTTCTTTCTTAAAAAATTTTTTTGTCTTTTAATTAATTTACTCTTTTATTGATCATTGGTTTTCTGTTGTTGTTTTTTTTTGTCATCACAGTGTTCTCACCCATCGCCTATCTTGCTATGGTTTGATTTTTGGTGCATATTATTATCTCAACAGATCTATCTAGATAAGATAGGCTGGAAGAATAGTCTGGAGGAGAAAACAACAGGACCAATGGTTCCCGGGGACATGGGAGAGAGAGAGGAGGGGGTAAGGAGGTGATGCTGACCAATCCAGCGACAGGGGAGCAACAAGTAATCCAAAATCCGTCGCAAGGAGGGTGTGAGAAGCCTGGTAGGTATTCAGCAAGGGCAATGTAACCAAGAGAAATTACTCAAACCCAAGTGAAAGCTGAGCATGATAGTCGGACAAGAGGAAAGTAAAAGTAAATAGAGGAAAGAACTAGGTGACAAAGGGTATTTCTAGAGGTCTACATACTGGCATGTACATATGTAAATATATTTATACAGGAGGGTTCGTAAATAGATCAACGTGCATATATTTATAGACTTAGTATTAAGGCAGTAGATGGACATTGCCAAATACTTACTCAATGCAAGAACACGTTATATTAAATTGGCATTCCATGATGAACACCTTTCCAACATGATGGTTGAAGAAAAATGTGTGCACTAGCAAATTTGGTGAAGAAAGCTGATGGTGCCTGGCTATCAAAAGTTATAGCATCTGGGATCTTACAGGCTTGAAAATAAAGAAGCGGCCATCTAGCTCAGAAGCAACAAAGCCCACATGGAGGAAGCACACCAGCCTGTGTGACCATGAACTGTTGAAGGGATCAGATATCAAGCATCAAAGAACACAAAAATCATGTCATTGTAAATGAGGGTGAGTGCAGAGTGGAGACTCAAAGCCCATTGGTAGGTAACTGGACACCCCCTTCCTGAAGGGATGTGGGGAGGAGATAAGCCAGTCAGGGTGCAGGGTAGCAACAATGAAACATGTTTCCTCTAGTTCCTAAATGCTTCCTCCCCCCACTATCATGATCCAAATTCTACTTTACAAATCTGGCTAGACAAGGGGATGTACAGAGAGATCGCCTTGGAGATTGGGTGGATGTTCCCACAGTAGCGTGGAGCCTCACAAGTGGTGGTCAGGCGTTTCCCCCAGTCACTTGTAGGACCTCAGGATTTAGGCTGGGGATGCCCCCACTTTTTATAGGGGAGAACAACCTGTGGCCTGGTGTGTGGGAGAGGACCAGCGTGAATTCCCCAGCTGCTTGCCACACCAATAAGTGGGGGGTGGGAGCTCCCTCAGTTGGGCCTTCAGGTTTGCCCTAGGCAGAGGGGAGTGGCCTGGAGACAGCTATTGTCTTGTGATGGGAAAGAGAGTGAAAGGAGAGGAAAAAGAGAGAAAGAGGAAGACACAGACTGGGGCAATAATGCCAACCAGACTGACAACCACTCACCCACACACAACTAAAATGCACAGAGTAAACAAAGGTGACAACAGTAAAAAAAAAAAAAAAGAAAAGAAAACAACTAAAAAGGAGAACCAAATCTGTGGAGGCTGTGGTAGGAAGTAGAGAAGAGCTAGATGGAGCGGAGAAAAGCAGAAAACCTGTAAGAAGAGTCCAATAAAAGGAAAAAGAGAGAAGAGAAAAGGAAGGAGGAGGAGAGAGTATTTTTTAAATGGTTAAAGAAATAACTGACCCTGTGTTATGCTGTGTGTAGCTCTGACTCGTCCTGTGTGCAGTACTGTCTTAGGGGTCAGGCTGCCCACTAGGAGGACAGGGTTGCCCTAGGCAGAGTGTAGGGCTCTGGAAACCAGCAGTGGTATGTGCAAGCAATGAGAGGGAGCAGAGAGAATCGTACAAGCTAAGAGAGAGGTGAAGAAAGCAAAGACAGAAAGAGGAAAGAAAGAAAAAGAGAATAAAGAGAAAGAAGGAAATAAATCCAACTGAGTTCACTAAGGTTGGCTGTGATGGTAAAGAGCAAGGAGAGAGAGAAGGAGGAAATAAAGTATAAAGTAGTAGCTGATCCCTGATTGCTTGGATGAGGGGCCAGAGGGGTTTAGACACTGCTCCAACATGGCAGGTCAGTGTGCCCTTTTAATGCCGGGACCCAGTGGTGCTGGGCAGAATTGCCCTAGTTGACGAGATCACCTTAGAGGCATGACGGAGGTTTCTTCAACGGTGCAGCGCACTGTAGGTGTTTGTCCCAGGTGCCTTGTGTGGTGTACAGCACTCCCACACAGGGCAGGCTGGAGTGCCTCCTGCTATTTGGGTTGATTTGCCCTAAGCGGAGGGAAGTGACCTGGAAGCCTTTAGTGGCATATGAGAGGAGAGAGTGGGAGAGAAGAGGAAAAAGAGGGGAAAAGGGGAAAAAAGAGGGATAAAGAAGAAAGCGAGTAAATAAAAGCCCAACACCAACCTGAGCACGTTGAAACTGAGTGCGGTGGAAAAGTTAGAAGGGCTAGTGAATAAAGTGAGAATAAGTAGAGCAGTGGGTAAGGAGGTAATGATACTTGATCACCTGTCCTTGAGGCCAGAGGAATTCCAACTCTTCCTCAAGGTCACGGGGTCATGGACTTGTAAGGTCTCTCTCTCTGGCCTAAATTCCAACCCCAGTCCTTGGCTCCCCGCGAGAAAAATTTCATGCGGAAGCCAGGCTCGTGATCCAAGTGAATTTAATGAGAGTTAAAAGAAGCTTCAGGTTTTACAAGGCACCCATAGGATTCCTTTGACCATGGGGCCTGGCAGAGACTGCCTCAGGTCATGCAAGGATCTCTCTCCTCCCAGGAAGACGACCAGACCACCCCTCTCCCTTCTGGTTCCTGCCTTTTCAAGGGTTCCCGGGGAGGCTGGTGAAGGACCCCAGGTCAATCCCATTGGCTGAACTGCAATCATCTGGCCCAGGTGGGCTGCTCCAGGTGCAACATCCATCGGAGCCCACGGGCAGGAAAATCCAGCTTTCCTATGCTGGCTCTCCTGGGCATGCGTTAATGGACTTTCCCATCCCTGATGTAGGGTTCCACAGATGCTGTGTGAGATTACTTCAAAAGCAAGATCGCGCCCGTGGCCAGGGGTCACTTGGGTGCTGGAGTACCTGCCTTGTGCTGCATGTAGCACTGCAGCAGGGGCTGGGAGGGGGCACTGGGGGGCTCCCTCAGCCCCGTCTAGGGCTCCAAGACCGGCAGGGCCTCCCCAGCTATGTGTAGAATCACTGAGAGGGAAGCTTGTTGTCCTATCTAGACTGCTGATGCTTCCTAGATCAGAGGATTTTCTTTTTTATCCCTCTGGCCAGCTAGAATGAAATTGTCTCCCACAGTCTCTGGGCTACAGCTCAGTGCTGTTTAAGGCTGACACTGCTACAGCGGGTCTTTGTTATGGTAAAAGCTGCCAGGCCCTGTGGCTGAGTTCTGGCATTCCTTAGCTAGGTTGCTTCTTATGCTGATTTATGTTAAGGACCTCCCCTATGTGGTGCTTGGAACTGAGCAACCAGACTTGGGTTTGAGTTTTAAACCAATCATTTATGTTTCACCCTTAAAAAAAATTCTACTTGTGATGTGCTCAGATTTGGTGGCTGTCAAGCTGACCCCCAGAGGGGGAGATGCAGCTTATCAGGGGGGTTGTTTGCTAGTCGGCCAATTGGAACTAAATTTGCTCCCTGGACTCCCGACTTTCTGCCTTTTTCTCCCACACCATGATCTTCCTAAGGTAATAATATATTTTTTCTTCTACTCTAAATTATGGCTACCCACCACCAACCCCTGACCGTGAGCTCAAGGCATCCAACCGCATGGAGAGCTCAGTGTGGGGTTCCCCTCGTGTCTGAGATTCTGCCCCCTCTCAGGGCGTCCACCTGCAGGGATCCCTGCTCCAGGCAAGGGCATATCTGGCACCTGCCACTTCGTCAAAATTATAGTGCTTTAAAGCATTCTTAGTTTGCTTTGTGAGTGGAAATCCCACAAAAGAAGGGGTTCAGGAGAAACCCTGTTACCCTAGTTCTAATTTCAGAACTCCACCTCCCCGTTTCCTTCACCTAATTTCCTATTTTTCTGGTCTGGCAGCAGGAGCTCCAGATAGATGGGTCCTATCTGGTCGCCATTTTCTCTGAATCCCTCCATCTATTTTTTTTACACTCTTAAAAAGTACAAAACATTTACTCTACAAGCGCAAACAGATTTTCAAAAGCAGGGAAAAACCTGAACGTTCAGTACATGGTTCAATCGTCTTTTCATCTCTGTGCCCTAACTATGCTGAGCTCCATGGAACTGCATGGAGGGGAGCTATTCTGGCGTCATCGAGCCAAGTGAGTGTTTTGAATTACCTCAAGTGAATATTTGACTGGAAAGCATAGGGTGTAAAAAAACCCTGAAATCAGATGGTGCACATCTATCACAAAGAACAGGGCCTTGTACTTAAACCTTTTTTCTGAAAATAAGCAGCCATCTAAGTGAGATATCAACTAAGGCCGCCCAGAACAAGCAGCATAGCCAGTGTGATGCCAGGGTGATAAATAATAGAATCTCAATCTGCAGGTATGAACAAGAATCAGAGTTTATATTCGGAACACCCAGTTTGCAAAAGGACTCAAATGCACATGCTGGGTGAATTCCCTCTGACCACAGTCCATGGACATGAACAGATACAGTTAAGTTCAAATGTAACACCTGATCATTTGATCTCTTCAGACTAATTTTAATTTGGTTCCAGTTTTTAGTATTTTTCACTTTCTGTTCGATTGAGGTTTTTCTCTCTTTTATCATTGTTAGTTTTTCTTTTCTACTTGTTTCTTGATTTTGTTTTGTATTTTTTTTTAATACATATGAAATCCAGGAGAGGTAAATCCAGAGAGACACTAACAGAATTAACAATCACCTAGGGACAGGCAGGGAAGATTTGGGGGAGTGAGGGGGGGGCTAACAAAAATGAATATAAAAGAAGGAAATGATGTAAACCTGATTGTGGTGAGGATTACACAAATCTTAATATGACTGAAGTATTGAATGATATATGTGAATTATATGAGAATTAAAATAAAACAAAAGCTGAGGTCAGAGATAGGGCAGCAATTTAGCCCTGAATCTCTTGGTGAAGATTGAATGTCATTTTGTGCCAAGAGCCCATTTTTCCACTCATGAAGTTTGGGGAACCGGCCATGCTCCTTCATCACTTTTCTTACCTCAATAAATGGGTACAGTTCACTCTTCTCCCTTTTCTTCTCTGTCACATACTTTGCAGCAGTCAGGGGAACAGAACTTACAGTCCTGAAAGGGATCCATGAGTGTTAGTCCAGGTAGACTAGAGAAACAAATCCACACTCAGATGTGTATAGGAAAGACCTTTATATACAAGAACAGTTGTATATTGAGAAAGCATTCCAGCCCAACCAAGATCAAGTCCATAAGTCCAATATTAGCCCATGTCTGATATCAATCTATAATGTTCTCTTCAGACTCATGAAACACCTTCAATGACCCCAAATGCA
>NW_027457594.1:1492500-1554356 GCF_050624435.1 Tenrec ecaudatus | reverse complement strand
GGAGAAAGCCCACCCACATCAACTGTCACCAGAAGCAGACACTAAGTTCATTTCTCTCACCTCACAGAACTATGCACATCAGACACTGGTAGAGCTGCCCGGAAGGGGAACCCTTAGTGCAGTGGTTCTCACCCTGTGGGTTGCGACCCCTTTGGGAGTCATATGACCCTTTCACAGGGCTCGTCCAATTCATAACTGTAGCAAAATTACAGTGATGAAGTAGCAAGAAAATCATTTAATGGTCAGGGGGTCACCACAACAAGAGGACCTGTATTAGGAAGGTTGAGAACCACTGCCTGAGTGTGCTTAGGACTTTGCTGCCCTCAGGGTCACCAGACATTCCTGAAGGCAGAGTCACTGCAGGAAGCCCTTCTGGGAAATGCCCTGAAGCCAGGTCTCAACCAACTCCATCCACCCTCACCCTCCTAGATCCTAATCATAGGCTGCATGGAAATGCTCCCTGCCACTTCAAAGACTGTAAGTCCATGGGAGCAGAAAGCCTTCTCTTTCTCCCTTGGAGTGGTGGCTGGTGAGTTCAAACTGCTCACCTTCTGGGTAACATAACCCACAGACCAGCTCCCCCTGAGCTCAGTTAGGTTTGCCACACAGCACACATTGTTGGGAACCTTCTGAAGTAGCTGTGCCATGTGCAGGTTGGGGGATTTCGCACAAGATGCAGAATTCCACCCTCTCTTGGAAAAAATAATTTTTGCAATAGCCTTGTATTCTCTTCTGGATCTGAGTAGCAGCTACTCTCATGCAGTCCTAGCACATACATGCTAGGTCTTACGCCGAGTCTGCTCCATGCTTTCCTGTGTCCTATGTGGCGCTGTAGGCACCCAAGGCATGGACTCTGCAGCCTGGGTTCAAATCTCTCCTTTCCACTTCCTCACTGTGTGGTCATAGGCTCATGACTTTATCATCCTGTGCCACTGATTTTTCATCTGTAAAATGAGGCAAGAATAGAGTCCACACATAGGCTTCTTAAGTGAAATAATTGAATTATTATATACAAAAAGCTTAGAACATTGCTCGGCATCTTGCAAATACTGTTAGGTAGCTTAGCATAGGGAGTGGGTCATCCATTACATATGCTCAGGTTCAAACTTCCGGCCAGGAAGGGGTGGTACACCTAGGTGGGTGTTACACCTGGATTGGCCCATCTGAGCCAGGTGAATTCAATCCAGCCAATGGGGTTGACCAGGACCATCAACCATGCCTCCCTGTGGAGGAATTGAAAAGGCAGGATCTTGACCTCTCCGATGTCTCCCTTCCCCCACTTTTCTGTTGTCCGTTCCCCAGGGAGGAGGTCACATGTAGATACTTGTAATCGGTTTCCTCTTTCCAATCCACCCTCCCTCTACCCTCCCACTATCACCACTCACAAATTATCAAGGTTTCTTGAGGGATGGGGGAGTGGGGAGGAAGGGGTAAAAATGATGACTCGATTGATGCCAGGGGCTTAAGTGGAGGCAAATGTTTTGAGAATAATGAGGGCAGTGAGTGTACAATGTGCTTTACACAATTGATGTATGTATGGATTGTGATAAGAATTGTATGAGCCCCTAATAAAACGATTTAAGAAAAGAAAGAAAAGGCAGGATCCTGGAGCCCACGTAGTGACTTTCTCTCCAGCAGCTTCTAGGCAAGCTGTGCAGGGGTGAGGGGCCCTGAGGTGCCTGTGTAAACCTGAAACTTCTTCTCTCAAAAAACTCACTTGGATCACAATCCAGGCTGCGGAGTGAATTCTTTCTCACGCGAAGCCAAGGACTGAGGTATATTTCTCCCACGAGTGATCTAACAATAGTATCTCTTATTATATCATTAGGAGCCCTGGTGGTGTAGTGGACTATGCATTAACCTGCTAATCGCAAGGTCAGGGGTTTGAACTGACTAGCCCCTCCGTGGGAGAAATATGAGGTTGTCTATTTCTGTAAGGCAATGGTTCTCAACCTTCTGAATGCCGCCACCCTTTAATACAGTTCATGTTGTGGTCACCTGCAACCATAAAATTATTTTCATTGCTACTTTATAACTGTAATTTTGCTATCGTTATGAATTGGATGACCCCTGTTAAAGGGTTATTTGATCCCCAAAGGGGTCGCGACCCACAGGTTGCGACCCCTGCTGTAAGGATTTAAAGTCTCAAAACCCCAAAGGGGCAGATCTTTGTCCTATTGGGAGTCAATAAAATGGTAGTTAGGTTTTTTTCTGCATCAGTATCAGATTCTGGTGGCAATCTCAGTCATCCTGCATTGTGGTCTGGTTTGAACTCCGGAAATGACTGCCCTGGTTTGAGGTGAGGGCCACGGTGCTTCAGTGGTAGACCTCTCATCGACTTTCACCGGGAAGACCCGGGTTTGATTTGCAGCCAATGTGCCCCAGACTGTCAGTGAAGGTTTGTGTGTTGCTATGACACTGAGCAGGCTTCAGTGGTGTTTCCAGACTGAAACAGAATAATGAAGAAAGACCTGATCATCCCCATCCACACATTGACCTATGGCCCACCACTGTTGGCTTCCTCTCCCAGTCCTGGTGGTAGCACAGATAGGCACAGTTTGCTCCACTGCCCATGAGGTGCCCATGAGAGGCTGACGCGACAACCACAGTCAAGATCAACAGCTTAAACTCCATTCTGGGTCTATGGAAACAAGAACAACCTTCTGAATTGAGGTCGCATTGCTATTTGGGACTGGGAGGATGCCTTTGTGATATGGATTGCACTCTGGATCCTAAGGGGGACTTTAAAACACAGTCACATAGCAGCTCTGGAAATTGCCATAGTGAGAAGGCAGGTTTAAAAAAAAAAAAAAAAAAAAAGCTTTTACTGGCTTGCTCAAAGGAGGCTGCGGGTAGATTGGGGGGTGGAAAACTCCTCTGGAAATGGAAAATTTTTTATCCTTACATATGCATCATTTCTTCTGGTCCTGAAAGAAAACACAAAGCAGACGAGAGGAGGAAACGGAGACTGGCAGTCATCTTGTTGGTATTCCCACACCACCCCCTCCTTAAGCGCTTGCTGCCATCTCATCCAACTCCACTCAGTGTATTTTCACCCGGCAATGATGCAGAAATGTCTGCGTACTCCAGTTTTATTGTAGTCGGGCAGCGTTTATGGCTTTGACGTTCAACTGAGCATGGCAGGACGTCTAGAAGCAATTATAACCGCATCTGCTCTGTCTGTGCGATGGGCAGGCAGTGACGGATTCCCAGCCTCCGGAACACTAGTGTTCCCTCCCAGCTCAGGATAATGACGGTGACACTCGGCCCCCTTGTTGTCTGGGGAGCTCAAGGAGCTCTCCTCTGAAACCTCAACTTATGGGCATTTCTTTGAGTGAAGACATCAAATTAGTGACTGGAAAGGAAGGCGTAGGAGATGATTATTGGCCACAAGACAAGCCTCAACCGCCTCCAGAGAGCATGTCTCCTAAGTGCAAAGTGTGGAGAGGGAGGAAACAATTGATCACAAATGGAATAGACTCTGAGTCTCGCCACACAATGTGTGTGTGTGGTCACTGAGGCGGCAACATTATGACTGGGGATGGATACGGTTTGTGCAGCCGTGATTGCCATCCAGAATGTGGCATGCTATTGTGAAAAATGATTTTTTATTCTGAGCAAATCTCTGCTTCCACTTGCTTTAATGCTTCGCCGGAGAGCAGGGGACTCTGGGAGGGGTGGGTGGCGCACAGGGCTGGGCTGACCTCAGGAACTCATGTGTAAAGGGCTTTTTCTCACTTGGAAGCAGGCTGTTCTTTCTGGTAAAGCTTGTTTGTGAACCTTGCCACATCTGCGTCCGAAGAGGGAACTGAAGGTGACAAATGCCACGAGGAGCCCCGGGCACATCTTGTTTCATTTGAATCCCAGTTTTACCTTTCCTCCTTTCTGGGTTCTGAAGCATCAGATGGGTGCCAAACGCTTCCACGGACAACTAAAGCTGAACAAGGTGGAGGCAGATGAAGAGCAACGGGAGGTTGGTGTTTGGGAGACTGAATACTTGGGCTTCCTAGGCCAGTCCAGTTGGTGGTTAGAGCCCTGTTTCAGATTCCACTGTAATCTCCTAGTGTCCAAGGACCAAGTGGCTCCTAAGTCCAGAATTTCTGTTACATGTGTCACCAAGGAGGAGTTGGGCTAAAATGCATTGAAGAATAAAGCAGGAGCTTGGCTTATGAATCCACTCTCTGATTCTGAAATTTCAAAGGCTCCGTGCACAGACATTTCAACACTGAAAGCACAGCAGGGAAAACCAAAGACTTGGGCTTCCTCCTTGTCCCTCTTTTCGGGCTTTTACGGTTTTCCAAGGCGCCTCCCTGAGCCGAGTGTTGTATAGGTCAGGTTTAAAGATGTCCTAGTTCCGAGGGACTTGCTGTTCTGCTTTCTTTTTCAGGGAGACCTGGTTTCTTGTCTTGTGGCCAAACACAGAGCACAGATGTCTGTGGGCCTCCTCCCTTTCCCCTGACCTTTGCTCTCTTCTCTGGATACACTACTGACCTGTTCTCCCTTACAAGATCTGAACTGCTCACAAACTTCGATGAATTCTCATCCTAGCAAGAAGCATCTGAGCATCTTATTAGAGCCTGTATGAGTTCTGTTCTGGATGCTTATTTGTGCAACTTCAGGGTCTGGCATGGAAACATTCCATGTCCACAGACCCGCACAAATAATATAAACTCCAACAGTAGTTTAAGGTTTAAGGTGGTAACAGGGAACGCTGGGGCCTGTGGCTCCTGGTGAACCTCACAGGCTGTCTAAAGGGGCTACTTCCATCTCAATGTAACCATACAGGAATGTAGACCTGTTAGGTAGCAAGACAAGGGGTTGTTCCTCTCCATGCTTAGGGGGCCCCCTACAGGAGGTTGGAAGCCAATGCAGGCTAAAGGGCATGCACCAATTCAAGGCCAAGCCAGGAGAGCTTAATTGACGCCTCACAGCTGAAAGCCCTTAAAAGGCTGGAACCTTCCCTTCAGCTGCTTCTCTGCCTTCCGCTCAGCAGGGCTGGGTGTGCAGTGTCATAAGGGTGCCCGTGTTCAGTTAACTGTAACGCCGGAACCTTCTTCTCTCCTGTATATAAACCCACTCGGATCACCAACCAGGCTTTGGTGTGAATTTCTTTCTAGTGTGTAGCCAAGGACCGAGACATTTCCCACCCGAGAAACCTACAGACCCAGACTTACAATAAACCCATATGTGTGTGTGTGTGTGTGTGTGTGTGATACACACACACACACACACACACACACACATATGGCAAGAGGTGAACAGGTCTAGCCAGCAATGGTGAAGAGGGCCCTGGGATTGAGATTGAGAACGATTCTGAAGTAGAATCCATAACCCTTAGAAATGTATTGGCCTGCTATACCAATCCAATTACCCTCAACCTTCTTCAAAGAATTGGAAAAACTGACCACCAACTTCATATGGAGAGGGAAGAAACCCAGAATTAGCAGAGAACTCCTCGAGAAGAAGGACACAATTGGAGGACTCGCCCTACCTGATTTCAATGCCTACTACACAGCTACAGTGGTCAAAACAGCATGGTACTGGCACAATGATAGACACTCAGACCAGTGGAAAAGAATAGAAAGCCCAGGAGTAAAATCATCAGCATATAGACAACTGATCTTCGACAAGGGTCCCAAAAATGTCAAGTGGGAAGCAGATGCCCTCTTTAATAAGTGGTGCTGGAAACAATGGATATCCACATGTAGAAAGTTGAAATAAGACGTCTACCTCACCCCATGCACAAGAATACACTCAAGGTGGATCACAGATCTAGAAGTCAAACCCCAAACCATCAGGACCATTAAGGAGGGAATCGGGACTAATCTCAGCGTACTGGCCCAGGGAGCACATAGGCTCACTGCAACAGGGAAGGGGACACACACAGGTGAATTGGAAATCGACAAATGGGATCTAATAAGAATAAAATGCATGTGCACCTCGAAAGACTTTGCCAAGAGGGTGACAAGGCAACCCACAGACTGGGAGAAGATTTTTAGTAATGACACATCAGACAAAGGGCTCATTACTAAAATCTACAACACCATCGTGACCTGCAAAAAGAGGAAAACAGTTAACCCCCTAAGGAAGTGGGCAAAAGAAATGAGAAGAACTTTCACTAGAGAGGAGATCAATATGGCCAATAAACATATGAGAAAGTGCTCGAAGTCCCTTGCCATAAGAGAAATGCAAATCAAAACAACCATGAGATACCACCTAACACCCCTGAGGCTAGCCCAGATCAGTAAATCAGAGAGCAACAAGTGTTGGAGGGGCTGTGGTGAAGTAGGAACCCTCCTCCACTGCTGGTGGTCGTGTACATTTGTACAGCCACTGTGGAAAGCAATCTGGCGATACCTAAAGAAAATGGAAATTGATCTACCTCATGACCCAGCCATCCCTCTACTGGGCATATACCCGGTTGAAGCAGCAAATAAAACACGACCAGTCATATGCGCTCCAATGTTTATTGCGGCACAATTCACAATGGCAAAGACTTTGAAACAGCCTAAGTTTCCATCGACAGACGAGTGGATTAGCAAACTTTGGCACATACACACAATGGAGTATTATGCAGCACTGAAAAGCACCGATGAGCACATGAAACACGTTATTTCATGGGAAGAGCTGGAAGGAATTATGTTAAGCGAGGTAAGCCAGACCCAAAGGGACAGGTACAACATGAGTCCCCTGAGATAAGTACAATCAGCATGACAGAAATAGAAGAATAAACATCCATCCCACAATAAACGGGAGGAAGCATAGATAGTTGGAGGGAGGACAGGCCACACCTAGGGAGGTACATAAGAGCCCAGCATAAAGAAGGGGTAGTGGGGTAGGGAGAGGGAGAACCGGGAGGGGGAGAATCCGAATGGATGGTATGGGGGGGGCAGGGTACTAACCCACCCGGGGGAGAGTATCGGTTATGTCCCCACAGATTTGGAACATGCATACGGACCCCAACACGACACACCAAACAAGGAGGACAACGCAAAGTACAGAGGTCTACACAAAGAGGCTGGACGACAAGCCGGCCCAAACCAGAATTAGGCCGACCCCCACACTCGAAGGGAATACCACAGAAAACAAAAATAGATTGTCTGGAGTGGGAAAGGAACTGACCCACCACACCACATCCAGAAGGAAGCTGAAACAAAAGAAGGAGAAAGGACATAGTGGAGTACACCTGGGTCCACCAAGCCCAAAGTCGATAGACCAGCTAGAAGAGCCCATCATACAGAGAGGACCATTCAGCTGACCACACTACGAGATATGACATCCTGCACCAACACATGGCCCTACACGGGACAGCACCTGAGACACAATGGGGGATGGGCAACTGAGCTGACCCCGCCACACTGAGGCAAACACTGGGGACATGCAGTGGAGCAGCGGAGGAAGCAGAGCAAAGGGAGCCCGAGGGAGTAGAAAGGATGGTCTTCTGGGCCAGGACGTGGCGCCTCACAAGCTACACCTAGAAAACACTCCTAAAGGCCAATGAAAGGACCTTGAACTACTAGCAATTTTTTCTTTTAATATTTTGCTATCTTTTTGTTTAGTCTTTTTAAATTTGTTTTGTTTTTTTACCCAGTAAATTTTGTATGCTAGTGGCTTTTCTGCTTATCAGCGTGTCGATGTTGCTTCTGTCAAAGCCATGTTCTTATGGGCCACTTGGGCGCAGTCAAAGTCATATCCATTTGTATGCACGTATTACTATGTCAGCAGGTCCACCTAGACAAGATAGGCTGGACAAATAATGAGAGAAGAAAACAACAGGACCAACGGTCCTGGAGGGACATGAGAGCGTGGGAGGTAGGGGAAGGGAGGAGGTGTCGCCCAACACAGGGACAAGGGAACAGCGAATGGTTCAAAACCAGAGGAGGGAGGGGAGGGGAGGACTGGAAGGGAGTGACCAAGAGCAAGGTAACTGAGAGGAACTACTGAATCCAGAATGAAGGCTAAACATGGTAATGGGTCGGGAGGAAAGCGAAAGGAAATAGAGGAAAGGAGTAGGAGGCAAAGTGCATACAGAGAAGCCTAAATACAGACATGTACATATGTAAACATATTTATGATTATGGGGGCAATAGATTTATATGCATATATTTATAGGTTCAGTAGTAGGGTAGCAGATGGACATTGGGTCTCCTCATGCATAATCCCCCAATACAATAGCACCTCACCCTGCTAAGCAGCCATTGCAGGATACCCATCTTCCCGACATGATCACTGAAGACAGCCGTGTGTGTAAGCAAATGTGGTGAAGAAAGCTGATGGTGCCCGGCTTATCAAAAAAAGATATAGCGTCTGGGGTCTTAAAGGCTTGAAGGCAAATAAGCGGCCATCTAGCTCAGAAGCAACAAAGCCCACAGAGAAGAAGCACACGGCCTAAGCGAATACAAGGTGTTGAATGGACCATGTAGCAGATACAAAGGAACAAAATCAATCATTGTGTGATCACCTCTCTCACATAATGGCTGAAGACGAAAGTGTGCATAAGCAAGTGTGGTGAAGAAGGCGGATGGTGCCCGGCTACTGAGAGATATAGCGTCTGGGGACTTAAAGGCTTGAATGCAAACAAGCGGCCATCTAGCCCAGAAGCAACCGAGCCCACACGGAAGCAGCACACCAACATAGGTGATCATGAAGGACAGAGGAGACCAGGTCTCCAACATCAAAGGTGGGGTGGTGGTGAGAATCACATCACCATGAAAGAGGGGGAGTGCATGATGGGGACCCAACGCCCACCTGTAGACAGCTGGACACCCCTTCCAGAGGGGTAGTGAGGAGGAGATGGGCCACTCAGGGTTCAGTGTAGCAACAATGAAACTCAAAACCTTCCTCTAGTTCCTGAACGCTTCCTCCCCTCCCAATCATCATGACCCTAATCCTACCTTGCCTTGTGGACCTGGTTATACCAGAGGATGTACAGCGGTGCAGTGGGGATCTGGAGGCACAGGGAATCTAGGACAGACGAACCCCTCAACACCAGCTGTGGGAGTGGCGACACCAGGAGGGAAGGGCATGTAGAAAGGGAGAACCGATCTCAGAGATCTATGTGTAACCTCCTCTCTGGGAGATTGGCAAGGGGGAGGCGGGTGAGGGGAGACGCCGGGGAGTGTAAGATAAGATGTAATAATTATTTATAAATTATCAAGGGACCAGGGGTGGGATCGGGGAGGGAGGGGGATGGGGAAAAAAAAAGGGAAACCGAGCTGATTCCAGGAACCCAAGTGGAAGGTGAATTATGAGAGTGATGAGTGCAACGAATGTATAAGGGTGCTTTGCTCAATTGATGTATGTACAGATTGTGATAAGAGCCTTATGAGCCCCAATAAAACGATTAAAATAAATACATAAATAATGAAAGAAAAAAAAAAGAAATGTATTGGCCTTAGGGGAGGGGCAAAGAGGGCTGGATTGAGAAAGTCTGTGGCATCCAGTTCTGACTTGACTTTTGGATCCAGAATCTTTCAGGAGTCATGGCCTTGCCCTCCAGCCAGAACTTCCAATAACCGTCTTCTCAGAGCCTTGTTAAATTCTCATAATACGTTACACCTGCTATCCTGTGAGCAGCTACCAAACCCAGGCACTTTTTTCTTTCTTTTTTTTTTTTTAAACAGGAACAATAAAGTTTATTGAACCGTAGCTTAGTACAGGCGCTGGGGTTTCCCCACGGTGCTCTTAATGTACAAAGCACGGATATTCTGCCAATTCTTCTTCAGCAGCGAAACCAAAAAGTTGACAGCCAGGTGGATGTTGTACACGAGTTCATCATCTGTCATCTTCACATGGCCAACTGCCACTGCCAGACACAGCACCTTCTTCATCTGGAACTTGACGGTGGACTTCACCTCGTCGAACTTGGCCACCATGTTCTCATTGTGGGTCAGCAGGGAAGGGAATTTCCCGGCCTTGTTCAGGCCCGGGCCCAGAATTCGAGGAATCTGCTTGATCAGGGTCTCTGAGGCCAAAAAGGCATCATACTTCTTGACCAGCTTTCTGACCAACTTCTTATTCTTGTTGAGCTTCTTGAGCGCCTCGATGTCCATGTGAGGGATCTCCACGGCCTTCGCTTGTCACAGTGCTGCTGGTCCCCAAGGACACACACTGAGAACTTGGGGCACGGGGTGGACTTAAGCCTGACGGTGCCAGAGAAGCATTTGTCCTTCTGAGGGTCGTAGTTCTTCAGGCTGATCTGCAGCTCCACCGTCTCCAAAAACTTCCGGCGCTTGCGCTGCTTCCTGTGCAGGACTTCCCGCACCGCCTCGTAGAGGGTGTCGCGAGAGACTTTGGTACTCATGGTTCCTAGCGCTGCGGCAACCGGAAAAGAGACCCAGGCACCTTTTTCAAAGACAAGCTCACTCTCTCTACCCTTAAGAGCAGGTAGTTTTTGGATGATGGATATGAGATACCACAGAAGGCAAATCTGTAATCTTCCATGATGCCCAAAACATGCTGTCACAACCAGGACCCATGACAATCCCTCAGTTTCCTAAATTGCTTCACTGTTGCTTTTTAATTAATATATGACATTAACTTGTCATATATTGATAACAGGGAGGACCCTGAACTAGATGAATAAATTAAAGCTCTCCTCATCCTGTGCTTTTATATGAATGTGTTAATTATTTTTGTCATTAGGGAGAATGATGGAGGGATGGAGCAATACCAAACGGAGTTTGACAAAGTGTTGTGTTTGCTGCGGGAAACATGGTGCGTGTCAGATACAATCCGTCACCCAGTGAGTCTGCAATTAACACCAAGGGACCAAGGTAGGATTCCCGGTAATAAATAGCCTTCCTCCCAGATGATAGTAGAGACCCAGCAGGACCCACTGTTGTGTTGTAGCAGTTGTACACGGGACCTTATGGGAGACAGAGCTGGTGTTTGAAATGAGTTTTGTTTGTCCCCAGTTGGCTCAGATTTGTTTTTTAGATAGCATAATCACTAACATTTAAACACAGGGTGATGTCACGTAACAATCTGCAGCTTCTGAGAAATGGAGAGGCCCGACTTTGCTGGTTGACAATGCACCTCTGGAAGACAAGGGGGACCACAGAGGGACTGGGGGGGGCAGGCAGATGTGGTGATCGGAGTTTGGAATCCTTGTTTTCCACGTAGAGGTGGCAAGGAGTTCAAGGGTTCAGAAATTGAGGAGGGAAGTTCCAGAAGACAAGTCTGTGTGGTCCATAATAAACCAATATAGGGGTTGAGATTTCAATCCGTTGGCTATTTATTTTGTGCCTGGTAGCCAACCAGCCCAGAATTCCTGACCTCGCCGACCGTGTGAAACAAGGACCATTCCAGAATTACATAAAAGCAAGCATGGAAGCAAGGGCATCCACCACCCTGAATGCGTAGGGGTCAGGAACCAAGTGCTTTCTGTAGAACAGCCCCAGAAGGCAGACCTTTGGCTGGAAAACCTGTTAGGGAGCTAGCATAGGGACTGGCAGGCCCATTACACAAGCTCAGAGGTCTGAGCTACCGGCTCATGAAGTAGAGGCTCACTGCATGCTCAGAAGTTCAGGTTTCCAGCCAGCAGGGGGAGCTATGCCTGGGTGGGCGCTGTACCTACATTGGCTCACCTAGGCCAGGTGAATTCAATTCAACAATACAGCCAATGAGGTCGAACTACGTCATCGACCACGCCTCCCTAACCGCTCATAAAACTCAAGAGGATCCCAAACCAGGCCTCGGCGTGAGCTGTTTCTGGCGTGGAGCCGAGGACCGAGGCACACCTGCCCCAGGTGAGGTCCAACAGAAGCGGTGATGTTCGAACAGAAGCGGTGCTGTGTGACTGGAAGCTATGAGGTAAGCCGGGCCCAGGAGTGGGCCTTCCCATGCTGGTCTCACGGGTTGTGGGCCCCTCTGGGCTCCTTTCACCTCACCACCCTTGGGAGAATTGTTGGGTTGAGTTCACCTGGCCTAGGTGAGCCAATCCAAGTGGCGCCCCACCCAATACGGTGGAGGCCCCTGGGGACGCTTGTAGCGTATTGCCGCAGCCCCAGCCTTTTGTGTCGGTCTTTGCGCCATTTCTTGCTGGTGTCAGTCTTTGCGCCGTTTCCTGCTGGTGTCGGTCTTTGCGCCGTTTCTTGCTGGTGTCGGTCTTTGCGCCGTTTCTTGCTGGTGTCGGTCTTTGCGCCGTTTCTTGCTGGTGTCGGTCTTTGCGCCGTTTCTTGCTGGTGTCGGTCTTTGCGCCGTTTTTTGCTGGTGTCGGACTTTGTGCCGTTTCTTGCTGGTGTCGGTCTTTGCGCCGTTTCTTGCTGGTGTCTGTCTTTGCGCCGTTTCTTGCTGGTGTTGGTCTTTGCGCCGTTTCTTGCTGGTGTGCGGGACTTGATGTGCCTCTCTGTGCCTGCCTTCCCGGGCTGCATTTGGGAGGGGGCTGGGACGCTGCTGCCTGGAGGCTGGGAGGATTTTGACTCCCAAAGCCTTCTCGAGGCTCAGTGTAAAAGTTTATTTGGACTCGAAAACAGAATCAAAGACCCAATTAATTAAGTTTTAGAAGCAGGCTTTATTGCGAACTTGTGGCGGGTTCAGCAACTCAGGGTATTGAGCTATTGAAGCCACGCCAGGGAAAAAATCCTGGCGGCGTTTTTATGCCCACTGCTGGCAGGCACAGCTGGGGAGAATCATAGCTTGGGGGGGGGGGTGGATCTGCGCACACAGGTGCTTCCAAAGGGAGAAGGTCGTTAATCTTACCTACATATGTCAGGGACGCGTGGAGTGACCATATCTTCAGAAAACCTTCTGGCTTTGGGAGGAGCTGGTTCCAGGAATTTGGGGTTGAGCAGAGGAGGGGAGGTCAGTTAGGGGTCAGTCTTGAGAACTAAAATGGAGTCTGTTGTGCCAAGACAGGACGTTTTAGACTGACCCTATAGGGAAAAGGGACAACATTAGTCCATTTCTGTAACTGCTTCCTGTGGGTAGTGGGCGAAGAGCAAGGGGAGGGGCTTTTCCAGGCAGAGTACTGGGAGTTGCGGCCTGGCACAGGGTGGAGAGGTTGTTGTTGCTGGTGGACTGCTATACGGGTGATTTCGCGGAGTCAACTTTGCAGGAGCTGAATGAGACAAGGAGCAATTAAGAGCAAAATTACTACTAAAATTATGGGTTCTAGTATGGGGGCTAGGAAGGAGTACAGAGAAGAGTTCCACCAGGAAGAGGATCCGTCTGTTCTGAATCTGTTGTTTTGCAGCTCACGGTTTAGCTTGTTGAGGGTCTGGACTCTAGTTTCCACAATTCCCAGCTTATTGATGTAATAACGGCATTCCTCCTGGAGGAATTAGCAGGTTCCTCCTTTTTCAGCAGTGATGAGGTCTAAAGTGCAGCGGCTCTGCAAGGCAACTTGGGCAACAGAGGTTGTTTGTTTCTGCAGGGAGGCTAGAGATTTGGCAGAGGCATCAACTGCCAGCTGGAAGCGTGTGGATAACTTGTCTGCTGTGGTGATAGAGGTTCTAAGGGTCCCGCCGCTGAGTCCTACTGCACCTGCTGCTGAGGCTAAGGAGATTCTCACTGCTATCGGAAGAAAAACTGCTCTTTTAGTTTGGCGACTGTATACCTGGATGTATTTGTCCTGGACCTCAGCCGGAGTGTATGTAGTGAGCTGCGGAACCAGAGTGATGGGCAGGCACAAAAGGGTAAAGTAGAACTGATGTTTAAATGCTTAGTGTATAGTTGCACCAAAAGAAAATTTTTTTCTGGCGCTGTTAGTGGTTTGGAGGGGATTTGGGTGACATTACATGTCTGTGTCGATGGATTGGAGTAGCAAAAGGGCACTTGAGTGTTTTCTGGTTGGATGTACAGAGGAATATTGGGGATGGTTATGGGTTTTGTGGTCTTTACGTTGGATGAAAATGACAGGGCAGGACCTGGTACTGCTACCAGAGGAGGGCGTTCTAGGGCTGCACACATGCAGCAGGTGGAGAGGTTGGCTAGTCCAGCAAAGTGGCGATGGCCAGTCCCTGCTGTAGCAGGGTAAGCTGGGAGAAGGGAGACTCAGAAGGTTTAGAAATTTGCTTAGTGAGTTGAAGGTCTTGGATCTGAATATTACAGTGGATGGTGGATTGGACCTGGAGTAGCGACCTCCATACATAGAGTTTGGCGTCTGGAAATTTCTCTCGGCGAGTGGCGTACCACGCTCCTGGAACCAGAGGTGTCCAGCGGCTATCCCAGGGGTCTGGGATTGTGAGAGTGTATTTAGATTTATGGTAGTAGAATCATCCCTGGGGACAAAGGGAAAGGTAAAGTATCTGGCAGGAAGACCAAGGACACCCTACATTTTTCTGTATTCACCTTTTTGCACATTGGGTAGTTGCCTTCTGGTCATACAGGTAGCAAATAATGGGATCAGCTTTTCCTTGATGCCGCTTAAAGTCAGTGAAATTTAAGTATATGGGTGTTCTGCACCCTGTGGGTGGGCAGTCAGCGGTGGCCAGCAAATAATCATAATGCTTAGTGCGGGCGTAATTGGTATAGTTTTCAGTCAAGTAAAATCGCTAGCAAAAGGGGAAATTATGTTAGGTTTAGCTGGCTGGCTTGGTGAGGCGAGTGAGGCGGAGAGACATAGGACCACTAGACTGAGTCAGACCACTGGGAGCCATGGTCAGAGTTCACTGCTGCCTTGACTCGGGACAAATGTACCCAGGAATCTATTCCAAGACCCTTGACTGCCAAGGGAGTAGTGAGCACTACGGTGTAAGGGCCTTCCCACCGGGGTGCTAAGGGTCTGGGTGCTAGGGATTTAATTAACACAGCATTTCCAGGATGCACTGGTTTTTGGTGATCAGCAGAGGTCGGAGATGGTTCAGGGATGGGGGAGTTTTCGTGTTGTCTAAGAAGGTTGCGGAGCAAGGACAAGTATGGAAGGTACGAAGCTAGCAGAGGGCAATCAGTTGCAGGAAGAGGCGAGAAAAGAAAAGGTTGTCCGTAGAGTATTTTGATCATGGCTGGGGAGGATCTGCGCACATAGGTGCTTCAGAGGGGTCGTTAATCTTATCTATATGTGAGGGAGGGGTGGAGTGACCATATATTCAGAAAACATTCTGGCTTTGGGACGAGCTGGTTCCAGGAATTTGGGGTAGAGCAGGGGAGGGGAGGTCGGTTAGGGGTCAGTCTTGAGAGCTAAGATGGAGGTGCAGGCCTCAAAATGGAGTCTGTTGCACCAAGACTGGGACACAGTGGTGTGCTGCGGCTCCGCCAATCAGGATGGCTGGGAGCGCCCACATCTACCCTGTTGGTTTGGGCCGGTCTCTGGCTGGGTGGTTGGCTCCAGGCTGGCTTTCGGCTAGGCCACAATCTGCGGCTTCCATTTTCCCAGCCACATGACTCCACTCCCAGGCAGAATGGCGCCACCTGTGTCTGTTGTAGCTACTGTCTCTTCCCAGAAAGAAAGCCACCCAGACCGCGGGCAAGTTCAACAGAACAAGTTTTATTTTCTGCGCAGAGACTGTCAGCTCTCTTGAGAGGAGACTGAGTGGCCCCCAGTCTAATTTTCCAAAGGTTTTTATACTTTTGCAATGTGCAGGTATGCAAGCAGGTAGAGAAGCAGGGTGTTGCAGTTAGCCATTCTTAGTTGAACATTACCTGCTCTGGTCTTTCCTTCCGTACGTTCCCTTGGGCTACGTCTGCACAGCCTACCTCCCCAATATCAGCTAGTTCGTTGACAGTTCATAGCTAGTTTATTTACTGTTCATAATGGCTTCTATCAGCTCAAAATGACTTCTCTTGTCAAGGCTGTTTAAGCTTTGCCCAGAGCTGCTACATTCCCTCCTCTTCTTAGCCGAGTTCAAATCATTGAATCTGCGGTAGCCAGCCCAGTGTATGGTGGGCTCAGCACTAAGAGTTTTATGGTTTGTACTTTCTGTTTGAGGACTGCCACTAGCTTATTGGTTATTATTGGTCCAAACGTGAGGTTTAGCAGGAGGAGGATTAGGGATCCGGCTAGGGGCGTTACTAGGGTGGTTCGCCAGGTTGCCCAATTAAGTAGCTTTTCAAACCAATTGGTTTCTTCATTTCTTTTCTTGACTCTTTCCTCTAATCTTTTCCTAACCAGGGCTAAACTATCTTTAATGATTCCTGAATGGTTTGCATAAAACAAGTTTCTCCTAATGCCATGCACAACACTCCTTGTTTCAAAAGGAGCAAGTCAAGCCCTCGGCAGTTTGGCAACACACTTCTACAAGGGAGTCTAAGGATCTTTCTAAATGGGAAACATGGTATTTTTATCCCTGTAAATCTAAAGCAATTTGCTGACTAAGAGTCTGATAGTTTAAGTTTCCTTGTATTAAAGCAACTGACCCGACTGCAGCTAATCCCATAATCCCAAGCCCCGTTAACAGTGGGACTGACATTGGGGCTCTTTTAGCTCATCCAGAAATTCCAAAGTTATCCCTACCTCCTTCACCAGAACACAGGTACACTTGAGGAATAACATGCACTAGGACACAAATACCCGGGTCTGCTGCTAATACTGGGGAAAGGAGACAGGGTGCTAGTCCTGTGGAACAAGTAAAGCAAGTACCCGTTGGGGCAGATAACAAATAAGGATCACCATTTGGTTCAATAGGAACAGCTTGAAGGCAAAAATCTTGATATTTTGATATATTAAAGGGATAATTAGATGAATAAAAACAGTCTTCGCCCTTGGTAATCTTTTAAAGTGAGCTAGAGTTGAGTCCACTCTAACCTCACCTACAGACTGCTGCTTCGTGTAATCCTTCTTACTAACATTTCTAATTGGATTACGCTCTGCACCAATAGTGCTATTTGTAGCTGTGCCTACCGAGTAAGGGGGAGCAGGGTTCAGACAAAGCCAACAATCAGTTGCGAGGTTAGGATTTGAGTTCATAAATTGGAATACAGCATCCAGAGTATCAAACACAGAACCTTGAGGTGGCTCCTGAATGGGAAGGGCCCTTTGAGTTGGGCTGGCAGTGAACGGGAAAGTTACTGAAGAGTCTGGAGGGTGCGGCAAAGGAATCTTAATGACACCCAGCTGTGGCTCTTCAGGATTTATCACCAGGTTTGGGCCTATTTATGGACAGGAAGTTGCCATATTTTACTTTGCTGCATAGTAAAGGTTGTCCCGGGATCTCTATCATTTACATAATACTGAATTCCCCATGTGTTCCCAGTGAACCCAATAACGCTTGAATCCAGTTCTTATTGGGTTACATTTGGAAACCATACACGTGGTGGGATCAAACCCCTCCGACTTGAGTCCCATTCTTGTAAAAACAATAGGGTCGTCTTTAACAAGTTTCCACCCTGAAGATGATAGTTTCACAACCCTAAGCTGCACAATGGCAATGTCCCTCCCCTTGGCAGTTAGGGAGCCCATGAGCCGGGCATCTATAGAAATGGTGTGTTTGGAGCCTTCTTTCTATAGAGGGTATTCCGCACCCATAGGACGGGATTCCGGTTATGGGCCCCATTGTGCCCTTTACCTTTAAAGGATCCGGAATGCCAGCTCTTTCCTAGCAAATCAAACAAATCAAAGCGGAAACGGGGGTCAGACCCAGTGTAAGAAGTTACATATTCACTGTTGGAGGTTCGAGTAGCAGTCCACAGATGTGTTTGTGGTTGGGCGAAATGGCGGGTGCTGTCAGCAATGCTCAGACAAAAACAATTAAGTTCTGTAAAGCCTTAATTTTGAGGGTTTTTCTGTCTTTCTGAGTGTTCATCTTTTCAGGATATGCTCAGGGAGGGCTTTTTTTGACTTGTGACTGATGAATCCACGGCCCCTTCCCCACTACTTTAATAGCAGTTGGTGTTATAAGTATCACCTAGTATGGGCCAGTCCCCCTAGGTTCTAAGGTCTCGGGTCAGTGCTTCTTTACCCACGTTCAGTCTCCAGGTTGCAAGTTGTGGGCTGCCTCTTCACCTTTCCCTTGGTTGGGCCCAAAATGAAGGTGTCGGAGCAGATGATTTGTCTCACCTGCTGGACAGCCTGCAGGCACTTCATGAAGGAACAAGTAGTGACTTCCATTACTTCTACTTCCTTCAGTCTTGGGAGAATTGGGGAAGGTCTGCCAAACTTAAATTCAAACGGGGTCGTGCTTTTCACATAGGGAGTGCATCGGACTCGAAGTAGGGCAAAAGGTAAAGAAAGGATCAATCCAGTTCTCGCCAGTTTCTAAATGCAACTTAACTAACAATTCCTTTAGGGTTCTGTTTATTCTTTCTACTTGCCTTGAACTTTGGGGCCTATAAGCCCAGTAGAGCTTCCAGTTAATATTTAGAAGCATTGCTAATACTTTAGTAATTTGAGCAATGAATACTGGGCCATTGTTGGACCCCAAGGTGGTGGGAAGCCAAATCTAGGGACAATTTTAGTTACTAATAATTTACACCCAGTGGCAGAAGTGTCCTTCTTTGTTGGGAAGGCTCCCACCCATCCAAAATAGGTGTCCACTAGCACCAGCAAATACCCGTAGCCATACTTTCTAAGTTTGATATCCATAAAGTCCACCTCCCAGAATTCTCCAGGAGTACTACCTCGAGCTTGTGGTTGGGGTTGCTCCTTTTCTTTTCTAGGGATGTTTCCCCGAGCGAGCACAGTGCAAGCAACAGTGGTGTCATCTGCCACCCAGTGTCCAAGCCTGGGTATGTAAAAGTACCTGAGGAGCAACTGAGACCATTTAGAGGATCCTGAGTGCATACCTTCATGTAGTCCTTGAATCAGATCTCTCCCAGAGCTTCTGGCATGAATCTTCTTCCATCAGGATGGAGCAGCCACCTGGATGCTCCGAGTTTCTTTGGCAGCCCAGCTCTTGGCTTACCTTTAGATCATTTTCCGAGTATGTAGGTTGTGGCAGTAACACTTGGGATGGCATGGTCATGGCCATTACCTTGGGGATTTGTGGTATAATCCTGGCATTCGAGATCCACCGGTCCAGGGGACTTGTTAGGAGGGGCTCAACCATAGGTCCCCCTACCCCAGCAATATCCTGCCCCAGTGTAAGCTTCCTAGCTTCTATAACTAGGATGGCCGTGGCAGCCTCAGCTCGCATGCAGCTCGGCCATCCTGCAGTTACAGAGTCTAGTGTGATTGAAAGATCGGCCACAGGTCTCTTTCATGGCTGCAAGTTCTGAGTTAGCATTCCTTTTGCTGTGCCCCTGGCCTCATAGACAATTGGAAGGGATTTTCTATGTCTGGAAGGGGAAGAGAGGGTGCCCATATGAACGACGTTTTTAAGGATTCAAAGGCTTGCTGTTCTACTTCAGTCCATTGAAGTTTTTTCCTTTCCCCAGTACTTGCATATAGGAGTTTGGCTAATCCCTCAAATCCCAAATTCCACAATGGACAGTACCCCACAAATCCTAGAAACTCTCACACCTGCCTCTTAGTCTCAGGGACTGGGATTTTGAGGATCACCTCAGTGCGGCTGGGGGACAAGGTCTGTTTTCCCTCCTCCAGTTGGTAGCCTAGGTATACAGTTTTATTGACACACAGTTGAGCCTCTCTTGCAGATTACCTGGACCCCAATTGGCCAAGGACTATTAACAGGTCCTCGGTAGCACTTGGGCATTCCTCCAGGGTTTCGGAGGCCAGGAGGAGGTTATCTTCATACTGGAGCAAGGGGGTTTGGGGGTGTTCCTCCTTGTATTCCTGTAAGTCTTCATTGGGTTGACGTACAGAGGACAAGGGTATGGAGAACAAAGCATCCTTTAAGTCCAAAACAGTATAACAAATTCAGTTTGATGGGATAGTACTCAGGAGGGTCTCGGAGTTTGGTACCGTGGAGTGGACAGTTTCTACCCTCGCATTTACCTCTCCGAGATCCTGCACCATTTGGAAGTCCTCAGTTCCCGGTTTCGGCATGGGCAGCAGGGGAGCGTTCCATGTGGACTTGCAGGGCACCAAAATGCCTGTCCTCTTTAGTCTGCATATGTGAACAGCAATACCCACCTGTGCTTTCCAGGGAGTAGGGTTTTGCTTGACACTCACCAGTGTGGCTGAGCTCAGAAGTTGTACGACCGCAGGCACCTGATGTTCAGCAAGGTCTGGCAGGTTGTTCTCTGCCCAAACAAAAGGAATATCTTTTAGCCATTTATCAAGAAGTTCCTTTGAGGAGGTTTCTTCTGCTCTTTGATAAAACACATATCCCTCTGGCAGTGGAGCGGTGAGCAAAACCTTTGCCTTTTCAAGTTCAAGGGTTAAGGTGGTTGCAGCAGATGAGAAAGTAATCATGGCCACCATTTATCGTAATAAATCCCGACCAATTAGGGGAAAGGGGCCCTGAGGCATTACCAGGAAGGAGTGTGGAACTGTCTCTTGTGCTAAATCTGTTATTCTGGCCGTTGTCCATGGGTATGCTTGGGTCTGCCATGTGGCACCTGTAATTAAAATCTTTCCTTTTGACAATGCACCTGTAGTCTTTTCCAAAACCAAGAAGGTGGCCCCTGTGTCCACCAAGAAATTTACTGGCTGGCCCCCTTTTTGGAGTGTTAGCGTGGGATCCTGGAGGCCAAGTGAAACAGCCCTGACACCTTCATTCAGCTTCTTCAAGCATTATTGTCTCCTGCTTGGGTCTTTCTAGGTGTGAATGAGGCCCGTCCTCTCTAGTGGAGGGTCGTGCACCTCTCCTGGCGTTTTCAAGGGACTGATGTTTCCAATGTCCTTCTTTCCTGCAGTAGGCACATTGATCCTTCTTCGGGGCTTGGTGGTGCCCACAGGTTAGTCTCTCCGTGAGTGGGCCATGCTCTCCTTTTCCTGAGCCTCTGGGGTCTCTCATGGCAATTACTAGTATTTTAGCTAGTTTCTTTGTCTCTGTTGTTATACACTCAATGAGCCACTTCTACCAAATCACTAGGATTTTTCCCTTCAAACCCTTCCCACTTCTTTTTCATGTCTGAGGCAGACTGACTGAATAATACAGGCAATACTTACTTCCCTCCTGTTCTCAGGGGGCTTTCAGGTCAATAGGGGTATAAAGCCCGTAGGCGTCCATCAGCCACTCTAAAAAGGCAGGCGGACATTCTCTTGTAGGAGCCTGAGAATTCTCACTGACCTTAGATAAATTTATAGGCTTCCTAGTGGTTAAGCGGAGGCCCTGCAAGAGCAACTGGTGATATCTGCTTAAGCCCTCTGGGCCTTGCTAGGAGTTTGGATCCCACATTGGTTGTGCAGTGGGGAAAAAAATTTCTCTCAGTGGGGAAAAAAATTTCTCTCAAGTGGGGAGTGCCCGCTGGCTGACCATTAGGTCCATTGACTGCCTTCTGGGCCTCTCTGGAAGGGGTCCCATTCCTCTGATATGAACAGCACCTGGAGAAGTTGCAGGAAATCACCTCAGGTGGGCTGATGAGTATGGAAAACCATATCTAGCAAAGAAATCAGACCTTATGGTTTGTCAGAAAAAAGGGGTTTTGTTGGTTCCAATTATACAAACCCCTGGAACAAAAGGGAACATATACTGAAAAAGGGATTCGGGAGTCTTCCCAGGTTTGGGGGCTGCTTGCCTTAAGGGGAGAATGGCTGCTGCTGAGTGATCTTTCTCTGGGGGTTGTTAAGACATGCCTGCCCTAGTGTATTTGTTGTGGGGTGGGGGGGCTCAAAAAGAGGCTGTGAGTATTCCTCTCTCCGGCCCCTTGGGAACCTGATAGGGTGGCAGCGGCACCAAGGGTCGGAAGCCAGCTCTCCTGCTCCCAGAGTCCTCTTGCAAAATGGGATAAATCAGACAGGTAGGGAAAGGGGGAAGGGAGGGGGGAGGGACAGGGACAGCCTCCACCTTGGTGGTTTTAGGAACTTGGACAGGTTGTTTTTCCGGTCCTGCCATGTTTACTGAAATCTTGGAAACAAGAACTCTTTATGTTGGGGGAGGAAGTAAGTCTTTTATATATGTTGGCTTCTTAGTGGCAATGTCAATCCACACATGAATTTAAGGGATCAGATCAGGATGTCCTGGTTCCCCTTTCTAAGCAGGCTCCGACAGTGGCACTCGGATCTCGGTGCACCTCGAACTGTTGTAGCTACTGTCCATTCCCAGAAAGAAAGCATCTCCGACCACCGGCAAGTTCAACAGAAAAAGTTTTATTTTCTGCACAGGGTCTGTCAGCCCTCTTGAGAGGAGACTGAGCAGCCCCCAGTTGAATTTTCCAAAGGTTTTTATACTTGTGCAATGTGCAGGTGTGCAAGCAGGCAGAGTAGAGAAGTGGGGTGTTGCGGTTAGCCATTCTTAGTTGAACAAAAACTGCTCTTGTTCTCAAAAGCCTTCTGAACATCCATTTCCTTTGGGACATTCCCTTGGGCTACGTCTGCACGGCCTACCACCCCAATATCAGCTAGTTCATTGACAGTTCATAGCTACTTTATTTACCTTTCATGGTGGCTTCTGTCAGTTCAGAATGGCTTCACCATTATCAAGGCTCTTTATGGTTTTCCCAGAGAACCTACATAGCCGCCATGGGGAAACAGGGCCTATGACCCTGGCCAAAATGGTGCCCACCAGTCCAAACACGTGGAAGGGCACTGCCTCGGGAGCTGGTTGATTTAGGCCTGGGAGATAGCCCTGCCTTGTCCCGGCAGCCAAATGTTTCCCTTTTACCCTCCGTTCCCTTTGCCTTTCTCCTGGTTTTTAAAACAAGCTGCTTGAGCCCTATAACACTGAGCAGGACTTTTTTGTAACATTTAATTAAAATGTATCTGGCACCAAAATTATATATTATAAATATGACAATTTGGTTATATTTTTGAAAATTTGTACTTTTAAAATATACTTTGGTTGTTATATATATTGATAACAATGAAAGTAAAGAATAAAAACAAAAAAAATATTATTTCCTGCATTGAAAACTTCAGGTGTTCTAGGGTTAGTGTTCTACCAGTGTAGGTTTGTTCCTTGTTACTGGCTGGTTTTCCGTTGCTCAGTCTTAAGACAAAGGCGTTCGGAAGCCTAGCCTGGGTAACCCTTACTTTTCGGCTTTCAGTGGTGTTTCTTCACGCACTTTTGGGGACAGCTCTTAATATAGCTCAGCTGCCATGATGTTCCAGCCAGAAATTCCAATTTTCCTAAAGGTTCCCTGAGCTGCCAGATGCCCCTTCCCTTCAGAGATTTGAGAGTCTGCTCCTGCCAGCAGGCATCTTGGAAGGCTGTGGGGCCATCCCAAGCAGTGGTCCTCCTAGCTTATTGTCTAGAAAATGGTTGGACCTAAAGTCGCCCACAGTGACTGCTCTTTGACCCTTTGTCTATGGTGGGGGCACCTGTCAGAGGCATCAGTTTAATAGCACACCAGGGGTCTGCTCTGAAGCGGGGTTATTGACCTTGAGGCAGCAAGCTCTAAATAGCCTTGTTTTGTGCTTTCGAGATGGGACTTAGCAGCTTCATACTCAGGAATTGCCCCCTTGCATGAATCCTGTCCAATTGGGATAGAGTTGACACAGAGGCTAGACAAACAAAAGCTGATACACTATGCAACTTTATTTGAGAAAGGAGAATGGTGGCCAGAGAATGGCACACTTTTCCTTCCAACCCTGATTCACCTGGAACAGTTCTGTAGAGTGATGGGAAATGGGCGGAGATGCCAGAATTTAGAGCATTTCTCCTTTTGAGGAGCAGTAGAGACCTTCATCCCCAGTGCACACAGGAACCCCTAAGGCAGGCGTCCTCAAACTGTGGCCCGTGGGGCACATGTGGCCTGACGACATTTATTCCACCCTCAGGGTGTTTTTGCTGCCTCTGCCTGTCCTGCTTAGCAGCCGGCTCGTGCAGTGTGCATAGGAACTTGTTCATAGGTTTTTAAAAAACTATAGTCTGACCCTCCAATGATCTGAGGGACAGAACTGGCCCCCTAGGTAAACAGTTTGAGGACCCCTGCCCTAAGGGATCCTGGACTTAGGGGTTACTATTCTCGCAGCCCTGACACACCCCTGATCATTCTACCCATAGTAGAGGCACCAGGGAAATTTGGTCCCTGGGTAATTTACCAGCCTTTTATTCAAATTGAAGCCAAGAAAATTAAAAATGACTTAGGCAGTTACTCTACTTTTGATTACTGTTGACTCCCCCTGTAGTACCCCAATATTACCATTTAACTCTATAACGCTGAGCATATTTCCATAACATATAAAGAAATGTATATATTAATAGATAGATAGATAAACAGACAGATAAATAGATAGATAACTTTGAAAATAAAGAATAAAAACAAAAACATTTTCCCAAAATTGAAAATTGAGCCATTATACGGTTAAAAAGGATGGGTCTTATCAGCAGGTGTAAGACCTTAGGATCATAAATGAAGCAGTGATCCCACTGCACCTAGTAGTGCCCAAACCCTGTGCCCTCCTAGGGAAATTGTGAATGCTTTAATCCCCGTTCCTGTACTTAGAGTGAACAAACACATGCCTGATAATCCTAAGTATACTTATTTCTTGTGACACTCACCTAACTTGAAGGGAACTACCTCCTCCGAATCTTAGACTTGTCTCACTTAAACTCTTCAACCTTTTGTCTTTTTGTTTGTTTTTCCAGAAGTTCTCAGGTTACCAAGGCCTCCAAACCAAGTGTGCCAGCTGTAGGACCACGATTTCCTGAACAACCTCAACTTTATCCATCCTGGGACCTGAGTGGACAATCCCTTCTGAGCCCCATTTGCCCCTTTTGCAGCAGGAAGTACTTAGAGATGTCGTCGCCCAGTACCCCAAAGATTTGGGTCCATACCTCTTCAGGGGGCAAATGTTAGGTAGCTATCCTAGGGACTGGGGTGTCCATTATGCATGCCCAGAGGGCCAAGGTAGCAGCCCAAGAAGGAGTGGCACACTGTGCGTGCTCAGAGGTTCAGGTTTCCGGCCAGGAAGAGGAGGTACACCTGGGTGAGTGCTGCAACTTGATTGACCCACCAATGCCAAGTAAATTAAATTCAGCTGCTGGGGTTGACCAGGGTTGCCCACCATGCCTCCCTAATGCTCATAAAACCCACTTGGATGACAATCAGGCTTCTACATGCATTCTTTCTCACGCAGAGCAGAGGACCAAGGTCTGTCTGTCCCCAGAGAGATCTGACAAACCCAGGAAGGCTCTTTGGAGGCAGCAGAACTGGACATGAATGGCTGGTGGATACTGTTCAGATGCAGGACTTTCTACTTAGAAGGGTCTAATCCAGCCTGAGATGATCCTTGAATGAGTCCTCTGCCCAGATCTTTTTTTTTTTTTAACGTTTTATTAGGGGCTCATACAACACTAAACACATTCTATGCATACATCAGTTGTGTAAAGCACATTTGTACATTCATTTCCCTCATTCTCAAAATATCCACTCTCCACCCAAGCCCATGGCCTCAGCTCCTCATTCCCATCCCCACCCCCCATGTGCGCTACCCCTCACTCATCAATCCTTGGTAATTTACTAATTTTTGTCATATCTTGCACTGTCTGATATCCCCCTTCACCCACTTTTCTGTTGAAGTAAAATGTACATCCTTGTAATCAGTTCCCCGTTTCCAAACTGCCCTCCCGCTTACCCTCTCAGTGTCTTCACTCATAATACTGGTCCTAAAGGACTCATCCACCCTGGATTCCCTGTGTTTCCAGTTGCTATCTGTACCAGTGTACATTATCTGGTCTAGCCAGATTTGTAAGGTAGAATTGGGGTCATGATAATGGGGGGAGAGAAAGCATTTAGCAACTGGAGGAAAGTTGTGTTTCATCATTGCTATCTCGTACCTAGTCTTGGCTCATCTCCTCTCTGAGACCCTTCTGTAAGGTATTGTCCAGTGGTCTGGAAATGGGCTTTGGGTCTCTACCAAGCACTCTTCTCATTCCCAATAAGATGTTTTTGTTCTGATGATGCCTGACACCTGATCCCTTCGAAACCTCGTGATCTCATAGGCTGGTGTGATTATTCCATGTGGGCTTTGTTGCTTCTGAGCTAGGTGGCCGCTTGTTTACATTCAAGCTTTTAAGACCTCAGACGCTATATCTTTTGACAGCTGGGCACCATCAGCTTTGTCTTCAGTGTACCTGTGGGGAAGGTGAGCACCATAGAATGCCAGTTTAATAGAACAAAGTATTCTTGCAATGAGGGAGTATTTGAGTGGAGGCCCAGAGTCCATCTGCTACCTTAATACGAAACCTATAAATATATGGACGTAGGTCTATTTCCCCATGCTCATATATGAATATATTTACATATGGACATACTTTTTAAAAGACCTCTATAACAGGCCCTTGCTTCCTCGCTTGCTCTTCTATTTCCCTTTCATTTTCCTCTTGTGCCCACTGCCATGCTCAGTCTTCCTTTGGGTTTCAGTAATTCTTCTTGGTTCCATTACCCTTGATCCCACCCTACCAGGCCTCCTACATCTACCTCACCACGGATATGCATGACTTCCTGTTCTCTTGTTTCTGGGTTTCTTAACACCGCTTCCTTTACGCCCACCTCCCTCTTTCCCATGCCCCACACCCCAGAAGTGTTGGTCCTGGGTTTTGTCCTCCAGATTGGACATCCAGCCTATCTAATTTAGACAGACCAGAAAAGGTAATAACATGCACAAAACCAAGACAAGCAACCCAAAAAAACCAAGACAACAAAAATCCAATGACACTAAAAGAAAACAAAACTAACCAAGAAAGAAAAGCTCATAGTTAGTACAAGGACTGTGTGGTGAACTTTAGGAGTGTTTTCCAGTCCAGTCTGTTGGGGCACCGAGCTCTGACCACAAAGTCCACCTTTGGTATTCCCCGGGGACTTTGATGCTCCGTTTTCTTTCTCTTCCGCTGCACTCCCTTAGTGTCATGCCTCGATGTAGCAAGATCAGTTCGGGCGCAGTTCCCACACTTTGTCTCCAGTGTTGTCCCCTCTAGGGCAATGGGACTTTGAGGGACGTTTCTCATCGTGGGGCTGCCCATGTGGTCTTTTCTGTGGACTGGCTTCTCTGATTGGGAACATCATCCTCAAGGTATAGTGGGCCAGGATGTGCTCCATTCTCCCCTCCTCCCCCTTGTTCTGCTCTGTGTTCTCTGATCAGATATGTCCCTCTCCGCGAGCTGCAGCTCCGGTGCCATCCTGTGAAATACAATCTTTGGGGGCTGCAAGGAGGTGGGAGGGGGGGCATCAGCTCAGATCTTTTGAGAGTCCAGGAGATATTGACTTCTCGATGGGCACAGTTCTGTGGGGCACCGTGCTCTTGGTCCAGACGCTGGTTGTGAATATGACTTTGTTGTTAACCAGTTTTTGTCTCTGGGTCAACTCCTGTGTGTTTTTGAGGGAGTTTTCTCATCTGGAAAGTAAATGTACTGGATTATCCAGAAGCCCATGTCAGCAAGTTATTGAGAGGGGTTAATCAGAGACTGTTTCATATAGTGTGTATCTGCGCGCTGCATTTGAGACCTGGGGTGGCAATTATGAGCTCAGAATAGAGATGGTGTCCAGTAGGTGACAGACGTGGCTCCATATTGAAACAGGAAGCCCACTGTGGAGATTTGGTCCTTCCGTTGATGGCCACCGGCCACCTAGTCTTCTCCTGCTATAACTGCTTCACTGACTCAGCAGCTGAGCCAGGAGCCAGTGCCATCATAACCAGGTGGCTAACTGGGAGAAAGGGCAGATAGATATTTGTTATCTTGTTGTCTTGGGAAGCCCACCTAACCTCCATGCAAACATTCTGGTGTGAGTTATCTGTGGAAGGAATCATAGGCTCACAGTAATACACATCTTTCTTTTTGTAAATGTGCCCGTATTCCTTTCTGAACCTGAGAAGGTGGCCCCTGTGTCCACCAAGAAATTTACTGCCTGGCCTATATGGAGTGTTAGCCTGGGTATTGGCGGCGAAGTGAAACAGAGCCCTGACCCCTTCATGCAGCTCTTCAAGCCTTATTGTCTCTTGCTTGGTTCTTTCTCGTTGCAGATGAGGCCCGTCCACTCTTGTGGAGGGTCGTGGACCTCTCCTGGGGTTTTCAAGGCACTGATTTTTCCAGTGTCCTTCTTTCCTGCAGTAGGCACATTGATCCTTCCCCATGGCTTGGCAGTGCCCACAGGTTAGTCTCTCCGTGAGTGGGCCATGCTCTCCTTTTCCTGAGTCTCTGGGGTCTCTCATGGCAATTCCTAGTATTTTAGCTAGTTTCCTTGTCTCTGTCGTGCTAGGGTCATCTCGGTTGTTATATACTCAATGAACCACTTGTATCAAATCACTAAGATTTTTCCCTTGAACCCTTCCCACTTCTTTTTCAGGTCTGAGGCAGACTGACTGAGTCATAAAGGCAATATTTATTGCCCTCCTGTTCTCGGGGCCTCCGGGCTGTTAGGGGTATAAAGCCTGTAGGTTTCCATCAACCACTCTAGAAAGGCAGGCGGACATTCTCTTAGCCTGAAAATTCTCACTGACCTTAGATAAATTTATAGGTTTCCTAGCTCTTCCGCAGAGGGTCATGTAAGAGCAATGGGTGATACCTGGTAAAGCCCTCTGGGCCTTGCTAGGAATTGAGATCCCACATTGTTGGTGTAGTGGCCAAAAGAGTTTCTCTCAAGTGGGGAGTGCCCGCTCGCTGACCATCAGGTTCACTGACTGCTTACTGGGCCTCTGTCTGGAAGGGCTGCCCTCCTCCGTTGTGAACAGCACCTGGAGAAGTTGTTGGCAAGCATTCCAGGTGGGCTGATGAGTATGGAATTCATACCAGTACTAGTGTGTGGGGGGGCTGCTTGTTAAGGGTGGGGGTGAGATTGGGGGGCCGGTGGGGGAGGGAGTGACTCAATAAGGGCCTGTTAGAAGTTTTCTATTTCTGGACCCTAGAAACCTTATAGGGCGGGGGTTGAAAGAAAGGGTTTGAAGCCAGCTCTCCCACTCCCAGAGTTCTCCTGCAAAATGGGATAAAGCCGATTAGGGGAGAGTGATGGGGAGGGGAGGGGAGGGGAGGGGTGGGGGAGGGATGGGGGAGGGGAGGGGTGATGGAGGGGAGGGGTGGGGGAGGGTGATGGGGAGGGATGGCCTCCACCTATGTGGTTTTGGGAACTTGGACCATTTGTTTTTCCGGTCCTTCCATGTTTCCTGAAACCTTGGAAACAAGGGCCCTTTCTTTGCGGGAGGGAGTAAGTCTTTTATATTTGCAGGCTTCTTAGTGGCAATGTCAGCCCACACTTGAAGTAACGGGATCAGATCGGGATATCCTGGTTCCCTTTAACCATAACTATGAACTCTTAGTAACAGGGGATGGGAAAACTAGTCTTGCGTGGGTCAATCAGGGACTCCTTCTGCCCCATCACTTTTAAACAAATTGTAGAGTCTCCAAGCTTTTGGGTTGAAACCACATCCTCTTGGTGAATGCCGAGAGCAGGGGTCCTCAAACTACAACCTGTGGGCCACATGCAGACAGCCGAGGACGCTGATCCTTTCTGTCGGGTGTATGTGCCCCATTTATTTTTTTTTTGAACTTCAAATCAAGATGTGCAGTGTGCACATGAATTTGTTCGTAATATTTGATTTTTGAAACTATAGTCTTTCCTTCAAAAGGCCTGAGGGATAGTGAACTGGCCCCCTGGGTAAACAGTTTAAGGACCCCTGTCCTAAGGTATCCTGGACTTAGGGGTTATTAATCTCCCAGCCCTGAAACATCCCTGAACATTCTACCCGTTGTAGGAGGCACCATGGGAATTTGGACCCCGGGTAATTTACAAGTCTTTACTCCAATTGAACCCAAGAAAATTCAAAATGGCTTAGGCAGGTACTCTATTTTGGTCACATTTGACTCGTCCTGCACTAGCCCACTATTTCCATTTAACTCTATAACGCGAAGCATGATGTTTTCATAACATTAAAAAATGTATATATTAATACATATATATATATTTATAACTATGAAAGACCACAACAAAAAGAAAATTTTTCCAAAAATTAAAATTGAAGCGTTATAGGGTTAAAAAGAAGGATGGGTCTTATCAGCGGGTCCAAGACCTTAGCATCATAAATGAATCAGTGATCCGACTGCACCTAGTAGTGCCCAAACCTGTGCCCTCCTAGGGGAAAGTGTGAATGCTTTTATCCCTCTTCCTGTACTTCCAATGAACAAACACACATGTCTGGTAATCCTAAGATTATTTTTGTTTCCTGTGACACTCACCTAATTTCAAGGCCACTGCCACCTCACAAGCTTAGCCTTGTCGTAGTCAAACTGTTCACCTTTTAGACCGTTTGTTTTTCTCAGAAGTTATCGGGTGATTAAAGCTTCTGAACCAAGTGTGCCAGGTCCACGACTACCATCTCCTGGACCACCTCAACCTTATCCATCCTGGATAAAGTTGCCCTCAATGGACAACCCCTCCCAGCAGTGTAGGAAGGGTATGGACCCAAAGCCCCACCTCGCCCCTTTTGCCAGCAGGAAGCAGCTAGAGATGTCGTCGCCCAGTACCCCCAAAGATTTGGGTCCATATCTCTTCAGGGGGGCAAATGTTAGGTAGCTATGCTAGGGACTGGGGCATCCGTTATGCATGCCCATAGGGCCAAGATAAGAGCCCAGTTAGGAGAGGCACCCTGTGCATGCTCAGAGGTCCAGATTTCTGGCCATGAAGGGGAGGTCACCTGGGTGGTTCCTGTACCTGGATTGACCAATCTAGGCCATGTAAATTCAATTCAGCCACTGGGGTCGGCCAGACTTGCCCACCACGCCTCCCTACGCTCATAAAACTCTCTTGAGTGCAGACCAGGCTTCTGCATGATTTCTCTCTCACTCAGGAAGGCTCTTTGGAGGCAGCTGTGCTGCACATGAGTGGCTGGTGGATACTGTTCAGATGCATGGCTTTCTGCTTGCAAGGGTTTTTGTCTCAGCTGACTGTAAGGGAGGAGGTAGTACGTCTGGATCACAGAGTATCCATGTCCACAAACGAGGCTGCTCATTCCACAGTCCTGGAAGTGCTTTATGAAAACCCTCTGCTTTGCAATGTCACTCTTTGTAGATTAGAGTGGGAGGGGCTGGGACCAAGGTATGCTGCCTCTTACTCCCAGTTGCAGGTTTCTGGATGCTGATTGTATCTCTTACAGCATCAGTTAGTGGGCTTGTTGTCTGCCTCAGGCTTTGTTCACGGAGATCCTCCAGCTAGTTGGTGGTGTGTGCGCATGAGCAGAGACTTCCTGCCAATCCCCCATGAGTAGTAGAGCTCCCATGGTGTGGACTCCATGAAAGCCTTGCCCCAGGCAGCATGCTTACAAAGGAGGGTGGGCCCTGCAGGACAGAGGACCATTCCCCCTGTGGAATGGCCTCAGAGATCCACCTCCCTCTCTGGCCAGCTGCTGGGGCTGTGGGTCCTAAGCATCATGGCTGACTCAATAATAGACACAGGGTGAGGCGACTCCAGTAGCTGTTTTGACTGGTCTAATCCAGCCTGAGATCATCCTTGCATGAGCCCCTGCCAAGATTATTTTTGTTTCTTTTATGATCTTTTCATTAGTGGCTCCTACAACACTAACCACCATCCATAAATACATCATCTGTTTGAAGCCCATCTGTACATTAATTGCCCTCCTTATTCACAAAATATCCACTCTCCACCCAAGCCCCTGGCCTCAGCTCCTCATTTTTCCCCCCTCAATGCCCGCCACCCATCCCTCATCAATCCTTGGAAATGTACTAATTCTTTTGTCATATTTTCACCCACCTTTCTTTTGAGGTCAATGAAGATCCTTGTAATCGGTTCCCACTTTCCATCCTGCCCTTCCTCCACCCTCCCAGTATCTCCACTCATAACACTGGTAAAGGGCCCATCCACTCTGGATTCCCCGTGTTTGAAATTCCTATCGGTACTAGAATACCTTCTCTAGTTTGGCCAGATTAGTATGGTAGAACTGGGATCATGATAGTGGGGCAAGAGAAAGCATTAAGAACTAGAGGAAAGTTGTGTTTCATCTTTGCTGTCTCATACCCTGTATTCTTTAATCTCCACTCTGAGATCCTTCTGTAAGGGGATGTCCAGTGCACTGCAAATAGGTTTTGGGTCTATACCCGGCAGTCCCCTCTCATTCTCCATGATAAGATTTTTTTGTTCTCATGATACCTGTTGCCTTATCCCTTTAAAACTTTGTGATCACACAGGCTGGTATGCTTTCTCCATGTGGGCTCTGTTGCTTCAGAGCCAGATGGCTGTTTCTTTACCCTCAGGCCTTTAAGACCCCACACGCTATATCTTTAGGTAGCTGGACACCATCGGCTTTCTTCACCACACTTGCTTATGCAGCCGCTTTGTGGTCAGTGATTGTGTAGGGAAGGTGAGCATCTTAGAATGCCAATTTAATAGAACAGTGTTATTGCAATGAGGGAGTCCTTGAGCGGAGGCCCTATGTCCATCTGCTACCTTAATACTAAATCTATAAACATATGGACATAGATCTATTTCCCCATGCCCCTTTGTAAATATATGTACATATGTACATGCCTTTATTTAGACGTCTATAACTGGCCCTTGCTTCCCAGCTCACTCTTCTATACTCTTTGATTTTCCTCTTGTGCCCACTGACATGCTCAGTCTTCCTTTGGGTTTCAGTAATTCCTCTTGGTTACATTACCTTTGATCACGCCCTACCAGGCCTCCTACATCCCCCTCACTATCGTTTTCCATCACTTGTTGTACCCTTGTCTCTGGGTTTCTTTACAGCACTTCCTTTCCCCCCACCGTGCTCACTCCCATGCCCAATGGAAAGGGCCGGTCACATGTTTACTCCTCCAGATTGTTCATCCAGCCTCTCTTAATTAGACAGACCTGTAAAGGTAATAACATGCACAAAACAAGACTGAGCTAAACCAAGCAGCAAAAAGAAAAAAAAACAAACAAAAATGAAAACAAAACCCAACCCAAATCCAATGACACTAAAAGAAAACAACACTAACCAGAAAGAAAAGTACAAGGACTGTGTGGTGAACTTTAGGAGTGTTTTCCAGTCCAGTCTGTGGGGGCACCGAACCCTGACCACAAAGTCCACCTTTGGCATTCCCCGGGGACTTTGATGCTCCGTTTTCTTACTCTTCCGCTGCACTCTCTTAGTGTCATGCATCGAAGTGGCAGGATCAGTTCGGGCGCAGTTCCCACACTGTGTGTCCAGTGTTGTCCCCTCTAAGGCTATGGGTCTTTGAGGGACGTTTCTCATCGTGGGGCTGCCCATGTGGTCTTCTCTGTGGATTGGCTTCTCTGATTGGGAACATCATCCTCAAGGTGTATTGGGCCAGGGTGTGCTCCATTCTCCCCTCCTCCCCCTTGTTCTGCCCTGTGTTCACTGATCAGATATGTCCCTCTCCGCGAGCTGCAGATCCGGTGCCATCCTGTGAAATACAATCTTTTGGGGCTGCAAGGATGTGGGGGGGTGGGTATCAGCTCAGATCTTTTGAGAGTCCAGGAGATATTGACTTCTCGATGGGCACAGTTCTGTGGGGCACCGTGCTCTTGGTCCAGACGCTGGTTGTGAATATGACTTTGTTGTTAACCAGTTGTGTGTCTCTGGGTCAACTCCCGTGTGTTTTTGAGTGAGTTTTCTAATCTGCAAAGTAAATGTACAGGATTATCCAGACTCCCATGTCAGCAAGTTATCGAGAGGGGTTAATCAGAGACTGTTTCATATAGTGTGTACCTGCGCGCCGCATTCTAGACCTGCGATGGCAATTATGAGCTCAGGATAGAGATGGTGTCCAGCAGGTAACATACGTGGCTCCATATTGAAACAGGAAGCCCACTGTGGAGATTTGGTCCTTCTGTTGATGGCCACCGGCCACCTAGTCTTCTCCTGCTATAACTGCTTCACTGGCTCAGCAGCTGAGCCAGAAGCCAGTGATATCATAACCAGGTGGCTAACTGGGCCAAAGGGCTGATAGATATTTGTTATTTTGTTGTCTTGGGAAACCCACCTACCCTCCATGCAAACCTTCTGGTGTGAGTTATCTGTGGAAGGAATCATAGGCTCACAGTAATTCACATCTTTCTTCTTGAAATTGTGCCCATATTCCTTTCTGAACCTGACAAGGTGGCCCCTGTGTCCACCAAGAAATTTACTGCCTGGCCTCCTACTTGGAGAGTTAGCCTGGGCTTTTGGCGGCGAAGTGAAACAGAGCCCTGACCCCTTCATTGAGCTTCTTCAAGCATTATTGTCTCTTGCTTGGGTCTTTCTACGTGCAGATGAGGCCCATCCACTCTAGTGGAGGGTCGTGCACCTCTCCTCGGGTTTTCAAGGCACTGATTTTTCCAGTGTCCTTCTTTCCTGCAGTAGGCACATTGGTCCTTCCCCATGGCTTGGCGGTGCCCACAGGTTAGTCTCTCCGTGAGTGGGCCATGCTCTCCTTTTCCTGAGTCTCTGGGGTCTCTCATGGCAATTCCTAGTATTTTAGCTAGCTTCTTTGTCTCTGTCGTGCTAGGGTCATCTCTGTTGTTATACACTCAATGAGCCACTTGTACCAAATCGCTAAGATTTTTCCCTTCAAACCCTTCCCACTTCTTTGTCATGTCTGAGGCAGACTGACTGAGTAATAAAGGCAATACTTATTGCCCTCCTGTTTTCAGTGCCTCCGGGCCGTTAGGGGTATAAAGCCCGTAGGCTTCCCTCAGCCACTCTAGAAAGGCAGGCGGATATTCTCTTATAGGAACCTGAAAATTCTCACTGACCTTAGATAAATTCATAGGTTTCCTAGCTCTTCTGCAGAGGGTCATGTAAGAGCAATGGTTGATACCTGGTAAAGTCCTCTGGGCCTTGCTAGGAATTGAGATCCCACATTGTTGGTGTAGTGGCCAAAAGAGTTTCTCCCAAGTGGGGAGTGCCCGCTCGCTGACCATCAGGTTCACTGACTGCTTACTGGGCCTCTGTCTGGAAGGGCTACCCTCCTCCGTTGTGAACAGCACCTGGAGAAGTTGTTGGCAAGCATTCCAGGTGGGCTGATGAGTATGGAAGTCATACCAGTACTAGTGTGTGTGGGGGGCTGCTTGTTAGGGGTGGGGGTGAGTTTGGGGGGCCGGTGGGGGAGGGAGTGACTCAATAAGGGCCTGTTAGAAGTTTTCTATTTCTGGACCCTAGAAACCTTATAGGGCGGGGGTTGAAAGAAAGGGTTTGAAGCCAGCTCTCCCACTCCCAGAGTTCTCCTGCAAAATGGGATAAAGCCGATTAGGGGAGAGTGATGGGGAGGGGAGGGGAGGGGAGGTGTGGGGGAGGGGTGAGGGAGGGGAGGGGTGGGGGAGGGTGATGTGGAGGGATGGCCTCCACCTATGTGGTTTTGGGAACTTGGACCGTTTGTTTTTCCGGTCCTTCCATGTTTCCTGAAACCTTGGAAACAAGGGCCCTTTCTTTGCGGGAGGGAGTAAGTCTTTTATATTTGCAGGCTTCTTAGTGGCAATGTCAGCCCACACTTGAAGTAACGGGATCAGATCGGGATATCCTGGTTCCCTTTAAACATAACTATGAACTCTTAGTAATAGGGGGTGGGAAAACTAGTCTTGCGTGGGTCAATCAGGGACTCCTTCTGCCCCATCACTTTTAAACAAATTGTAGAGTCTCCAAGCTTTTGGGTTGAAACCACATCCTCTTGGTGAATGCCGAGAGCAGGGGTCCTCAAACTACAACCTGTGGGCCACATGCAGACAGCCGAGGACGTTGATCCTTTCTGCCGGGTGTATGTGCCCCATTTATTTTTTTTTTTTGAACTTCAAATCAAGATGTGCAGTGTGCACATGAATTTGTTCGTAATATTTGTTTTTTTAAACTATAGTCTTTCCTTCAAAAGGCCTGAGGGATAGTGAACTGGCCCCCTGGGTAAACAGTTTAAAGACCCCTGCCCTAAGGTATCCTGGACTTAGGGGTTATTAATCTCCCAGCCCTGAAACATCCCTGAACATTCTACCCGTTGTAGGAGGCACCATGGGAATTTGGACCCCGGGTAATTTACAAGCCTTTACTCCAATTGAACCCAAGAAAATTCAAAATGGCTTAGGCAGTTACTCTATTTTGGTCACTTTTGACTCGTCCTGCACTAGCCCATTATTTCCATTTAACTCTGTAACGCGAAGCATGATGTTTTCATAACATTAAAAATGTATATATTAATACATATATATATATATATATATATATTTATAACTATGAAAGTCCACAACAAAAAGAAAATTTTTTCCCAAAATTAAAATTGAAGCGTTATAGGGTTAAAAAGAAGGATGGGTCTTATCAGCGGGTCCAAGACCTTAGCATCATAAATGAATCAGTGATCCGACTGCACCTAGTAGTGCCCAAACCTGTGCCCTCCTAGGGGAAAGTGTGAATGCTTTTATCCCTCTTCCTGTACTTCCAATGAACAAACACACATGTCTGGTAATCCTAAGATTATTTTTGTTTCCTGTGACACTCACCTAATTTCAAGGCCACTGCCACCTCACAAGCTTAGCCTTGTCGTAGTCAAACTGTTCACCTTTTAGACCGTTTGTTTTTCTCAGAAGTTATCGGGTGATTAAAGCTTCTGAACCAAGTGTGCCAGGTCCACGACTACCATCTCCTGGACCACCTCAACCTTATCCATCCTGGATAAAGTTGCCCTCAATGGACAACCCCTCCCAGCAGTGTAGGAAGGGTATGGACCCAAAGCCCCACCTCGCCCCTTTTGCCAGCAGGAAGCAGCTAGAGATGTCGTCGCCCAGTACCCCCAAAGATTTGGGTCCATATCTCTTCAGGGGGGCAAATGTTAGGTAGCTATGCTAGGGACTGGGGCATCCGTTATGCATGCCCATAGGGCCAAGATAAGAGCCCAGTTAGGAGAGGCACCCTGTGCATGCTCAGAGGTCCAGATTTCTGGCCATGAAGGGGAGGTCACCTGGGTGGTTCCTGTACCTGGATTGACCAATCTAGGCCATGTAAATTCAATTCAGCCACTGGGGTCGGCCAGACTTGCCCACCACGCCTCCCTACGCTCATAAAACTCTCTTGAGTGCAGACCAGGCTTCTGCATGATTTCTCTCTCACTCAGGAAGGCTCTTTGGAGGCAGCTGTGCTGCACATGAGTGGCTGGTGGATACTGTTCAGATGCATGGCTTTCTGCTTGCAAGGGTTTTTGTCTCAGCTGACTGTAAGGGAGGAGGTAGTACGTCTGGATCACAGAGTATCCATGTCCACAAACGAGGCTGCTCATTCCACAGTCCTGGAAGTGCTTTATGAAAACCCTCTGCTTTGCAATGTCACTCTTTGTAGATTAGAGTGGGAGGGGCTGGGACCAAGGTATGCTGCCTCTTACTCCCAGTTGCAGGTTTCTGGATGCTGATTGTATCTCTTACAGCATCAGTTAGTGGGCTTGTTGTCTGCCTCAGGCTTTGTTCACGGAGATCCTCCAGCTAGTTGGTGGTGTGTGCGCATGAGCAGAGACTTCCTGCCAATCCCCCATGAGTAGTAGAGCTCCCATGGTGTGGACTCCATGAAAGCCTTGCCCCAGGCAGCATGCTTACAAAGGAGGGTGGGCCCTGCAGGACAGAGGACCATTCCCCCTGTGGAATGGCCTCAGAGATCCACCTCCCTCTCTGGCCAGCTGCTGGGGCTGTGGGTCCTAAGCATCATGGCTGACTCAATAATAGACACAGGGTGAGGCGACTCCAGTAGCTGTTTTGACTGGTCTAATCCAGCCTGAGATCATCCTTGCATGAGCCCCTGCCAAGATTATTTTTGTTTCTTTTATGATCTTTTCATTAGTGGCTCCTACAACACTAACCACCATCCATAAATACATCATCTGTTTGAAGCCCATCTGTACATTAATTGCCCTCCTTATTCACAAAATATCCACTCTCCACCCAAGCCCCTGGCCTCAGCTCCTCATTTTTCCCCCCTCAATGCCCGCCACCCATCCCTCATCAATCCTTGGAAATGTACTAATTCTTTTGTCATATTTTCACCCACCTTTCTTTTGAGGTCAATGAAGATCCTTGTAATCGGTTCCCACTTTCCATCCTGCCCTTCCTCCACCCTCCCAGTATCTCCACTCATAACACTGGTAAAGGGCCCATCCACTCTGGATTCCCCGTGTTTGAAATTCCTATCGGTACTAGAATACCTTCTCTAGTTTGGCCAGATTAGTATGGTAGAACTGGGATCATGATAGTGGGGCAAGAGAAAGCATTAAGAACTAGAGGAAAGTTGTGTTTCATCTTTGCTGTCTCATACCCTGTATTCTTTAATCTCCACTCTGAGATCCTTCTGTAAGGGGATGTCCAGTGCACTGCAAATAGGTTTTGGGTCTATACCCGGCAGTCCCCTCTCATTCTCCATGATAAGATTTTTTTGTTCTCATGATACCTGTTGCCTTATCCCTTTAAAACTTTGTGATCACACAGGCTGGTATGCTTTCTCCATGTGGGCTCTGTTGCTTCAGAGCCAGATGGCTGTTTCTTTACCCTCAGGCCTTTAAGACCCCACACGCTATATCTTTAGGTAGCTGGACACCATCGGCTTTCTTCACCACATTTGCTTATGCAGCCGCTTTGTGGTCAGTGATTGTGTAGGGAAGGTGAGCATCTTAGAATGCCAATTTAATAGAACAGTGTTATTGCAATGAGGGAGTCCTTGAGCGGAGGCCCTATGTCCATCTGCTACCTTAATACTAAATCTATAAACATATGGACATAGATCTATTTCCCCATGCCCCTTTGTAAATATATGTACATATGTACATGCCTTTATTTAGACGTCTATAACTGGCCCTTGCTTCCCAGCTCACTCTTCTATACTCTTTGATTTTCCTCTTGTGCCCACTGTCATGCTCAGTCTTCCTTTGGGTTTCAGTAATTCCTCTTGGTTACATTACCTTTGATCACGCCCTACCAGGCCTCCTACATCCCCCTCACTATCGTTTTCCATCACTTGTTGTACCCTTGTCTCTGGGTTTCTTTACAGCACTTCCTTTCCCCCCACCGTGCTCACTCCCATGCCCAATGGAAAGGGCCGGTCACATGTTTACTCCTCCAGATTGTTCATCCAGCCTCTCTTAATTAGACAGACCTGTAAAGGTAATAACATGCACAAAACAAGACTGAGCTAAACCAAGCAGCAAAAAGAAAAAAAAAACAAACAAAAATGAAAACAAAACCCAACCCAAATCCAATGACACTAAAAGAAAACAACACTAACCAGAAAGAAAAGTACAAGGACTGTGTGGTGAACTTTAGGAGTGTTTTCCAGTCCAGTCTGTGGGGGCACCGAACCCTGACCACAAAGTCCACCTTTGGCATTCCCCGGGGACTTTGATGCTCCGTTTTCTTACTCTTCCGCTGCACTCTCTTAGTGTCATGCATCGAAGTGGCAGGATCAGTTCGGGCGCAGTTCCCACACTGTGTGTCCAGTGTTGTCCCCTCTAAGGCTATGGGTCTTTGAGGGACGTTTCTCATCGTGGGGCTGCCCATGTGGTCTTCTCTGTGGATTGGCTTCTCTGATTGGGAACATCATCCTCAAGGTGTATTGGGCCAGGGTGTGCTCCATTCTCCCCTCCTCCCCCTTGTTCTGCCCTGTGTTCACTGATCAGATATGTCCCTCTCCGCGAGCTGCAGATCCGGTGCCATCCTGTGAAATACAATCTTTTGGGGCTGCAAGGATGTGGGGGGGTGGGTATCAGCTCAGATCTTTTGAGAGTCCAGGAGATATTGACTTCTCGATGGGCACAGTTCTGTGGGGCACCGTGCTCTTGGTCCAGACGCTGGTTGTGAATATGACTTTGTTGTTAACCAGTTGTGTGTCTCTGGGTCAACTCCCGTGTGTTTTTGAGTGAGTTTTCTAATCTGCAAAGTAAATGTACAGGATTATCCAGACTCCCATGTCAGCAAGTTATCGAGAGGGGTTAATCAGAGACTGTTTCATATAGTGTGTACCTGCGCGCCGCATTCTAGACCTGCGATGGCAATTATGAGCTCAGGATAGAGATGGTGTCCAGCAGGTAACATACGTGGCTCCATATTGAAACAGGAAGCCCACTGTGGAGATTTGGTCCTTCTGTTGATGGCCACCGGCCACCTAGTCTTCTCCTGCTATAACTGCTTCACTGGCTCAGCAGCTGAGCCAGAAGCCAGTGATATCATAACCAGGTGGCTAACTGGGCCAAAGGGCTGATAGATATTTGTTATTTTGTTGTCTTGGGAAACCCACCTACCCTTCATGCAAACCTTCTGGTGTGAGTTATCTGTGGAAGGAATCATAGGCTCACAGTAATTCACATCTTTCTTCTTGAAAATGTGCCCATATTCCTTTCTGAACCTGACAAGGTGGCCCCTGTGTCCACCAAGAAATTTACTGCCTGGCCTCCTACTTGGAGAGTTAGCCTGGGCTTTTGGCGGCGAAGTGAAACAGAGCCCTGACCCCTTCATTGAGCTTCTTCAAGCATTATTGTCTCTTGCTTGGGTCTTTCTACGTGCAGATGAGGCCCATCCACTCTAGTGGAGGGTCGTGCACCTCTCCTCGGGTTTTCAAGGCACTGATTTTTCCAGTGTCCTTCTTTCCTGCAGTAGGCACATTGGTCCTTCCCCATGGCTTGGCGGTGCCCACAGGTTAGTCTCTCCGTGAGTGGGCCATGCTCTCCTTTTCCTGAGTCTCTGGGGTCTCTCATGGCAATTCCTAGTATTTTAGCTAGCTTCTTTGTCTCTGTCGTGCTAGGGTCATCTCTGTTGTTATACACTCAATGAGCCACTTGTACCAAATCGCTAAGATTTTTCCCTTCAAACCCTTCCCACTTCTTTGTCATGTCTGAGGCAGACTGACTGAGTAATAAAGGCAATACTTATTGCCCTCCTGTTTTCAGTGCCTCCGGGCCGTTAGGGGTATAAAGCCCGTAGGCTTCCCTCAGCCACTCTAGAAAGGCAGGCGGATATTCTCTTATAGGAACCTGAAAATTCTCACTGACCTTAGATAAATTCATAGGTTTCCTAGCTCTTCTGCAGAGGGTCATGTAAGAGCAATGGTTGATACCTGGTAAAGTCCTCTGGGCCTTGCTAGGAATTGAGATCCCACATTGTTGGTGTAGTGGCCAAAAGAGTTTCTCCCAAGTGGGGAGTGCCCGCTCGCTGACCATCAGGTTCACTGACTGCTTACTGGGCCTCTGTCTGGAAGGGCTACCCTCCTCCGTTGTGAACAGCACCTGGAGAAGTTGTTGGCAAGCATTCCAGGTGGGCTGATGAGTATGGAAGTCATACCAGTACTAGTGTGTGTGTGGGGCTGCTTGTTAGGGGTGGGGGTGAGTTTGGGGGGCCGGTGGGGGAGGGAGTGACTCAATAAGGGCCTGTTAGAAGTTTTCTATTTCTGGACCCTAGAAACCTTATAGGGCGGGGGTTGAAAGAAAGGGTTTGAAGCCAGCTCTCCCACTCCCAGAGTTCTCCTGCAAAATGGGATAAAGCCGATTAGGGGAGGGTGATGGGGAGGGGAGGGGAGGGGAGGTGTGGGGGAGGGGTGAGGGAGGGGAGGGGTGGGGGAGGGTGATGTGGAGGGATGGCCTCCACCTATGTGGTTTTGGGAACTTGGACTGTTTGTTTTTCCGGTCCTTCCATGTTTCCTGAAACCTTGGAAACAAGGGCCCTTTCTTTGCGGGAGGGAGTAAGTCTTTTATATTTGCAGGCTTCTTAGTGGCAATGTCAGCCCACACTTGAAGTAACGGGATCAGATCGGGATATCCTGGTTCCCTTTAAACATAACTATGAACTCTTAGTAATAGGGGGTGGGAAAACTAGTCTTGCGTGGGTCAATCAGGGACTCCTTCTGCCCCATCACTTTTAAACAAATTGTAGAGTCTCCAAGCTTTTGGGTTGAAACCACATCCTCTTGGTGAATGCCGAGAGCAGGGGTCCTCAAACTACAACCTGTGGGCCACATGCAGACAGCCGAGGACGTTGATCCTTTCTGCCGGGTGTATGTGCCCCATTTATTTTTTTTTTGAACTTCAAATCAAGATGTGCAGTGTGCACATGAATTTGTTCGTAATATTTGTTTTTTTAAACTATAGTCTTTCCTTCAAAAGGCCTGAGGGATAGTGAACTGGCCCCCTGGGTAAACAGTTTAAAGACCCCTGCCCTAAGGTATCCTGGACTTAGGGGTTATTAATCTCCCAGCCCTGAAACATCCCTGAACATTCTACCCGTTGTAGGAGGCACCATGGGAATTTGGACCCCGGGTAATTTACAAGCCTTTACTCCAATTGAACCCAAGAAAATTCAAAATGGCTTAGGCAGTTACTCTATTTTGGTCACTTTTGACTCGTCCTGCACTAGCCCATTATTTCCATTTAACTCTATAACGCGAAGCATGATGTTTTCATAACATTAAAAATGTATATATTAATACATATATATATATATATTTATAACTATGAAAGTCCACAACAAAAAGAAAATTTTTTCCCAAAATTAAAATTGAAGCGTTATAGGGTTAAAAAGAAGGATGGGTCTTATCAGCGGGTCCAAGACCTTAGCATCATAAATGAATCAGTGATCCGACTGCACCTAGTAGTGCCCAAACCTGTGCCCTCCTAGGGGAAAGTGTGAATGCTTTTATCCCTCTTCCTGTACTTCCAATGAACAAACACACATGTCTGGTAATCCTAAGATTATTTTTGTTTCCTGTGACACTCACCTAATTTCAAGGCCACTGCCACCTCACAAGCTTAGCCTTGTCGTAGTCAAACTGTTCACCTTTTAGACCGTTTGTTTTTCTCAGAAGTTATCGGGTGATTAAAGCTTCTGAACCAAGTGTGCCAGGTCCACGACTACCAACTCCTGGACCACCTCAACCTTATCCATCCTGGATAAAGTTGCCCTCAATGGACAACCCCTCCCAGCAGTGTAGGAAGGGTATGGACCCAAAGCCCCACCTCGCCCCTTTTGCCAGCAGGAAGCAGCTAGAGATGTCGTCGCCCAGTACCCCCAAATATTTGGGTCCATATCTCTTCAGGGGGGCAAATGTTAGGTAGCTATGCTAGGGACTGGGGCATCCGTTATGCATGCCCATAGGGCCAAGATAAGAGCCCAGTTAGGAGAGGCACCCTGTGCATGCTCAGAGGTCCAGATTTCTGGCCATGAAGGGGAGGTCACCTGGGTGGTTCCTGTACCTGGATTGACCAATCTAGGCCATGTAAATTCAATTCAGCCACTGGGGTCGGCCAGACTTGCCCACCACGCCTCCCTACGCTCATAAAACTCTCTTGAGTGCAGACCAGGCTTCTGCATGATTTCTCTCTCACTCAGGAAGGCTCTTTGGAGGCAGCTGTGCTGCACATGAGTGGCTGGTGGATACTGTTCAGATGCATGGCTTTCTGCTTGCAAGGGTTTTTGTCTCAGCTGACTGTAAGGGAGGAGGTAGTACGTCTGGATCACAGAGTATCCATGTCCACAAACGAGGCTGCTCATTCCACAGTCCTGGAAGTGCTTTATGAAAACCCTCTGCTTTGCAATGTCACTCTTTGTAGATTAGAGTGGGAGGGGCTGGGACCAAGGTATGCTGCCTCTTACTCCCAGTTGCAGGTTTCTGGATGCTGATTGTATCTCTTACAGCATCAGTTAGTGGGCTTGTTGTCTGCCTCAGGCTTTGTTCACGGAGATCCTCCAGCTAGTTGGTGGTGTGTGCGCATGAGCAGAGACTTCCTGCCAATCCCCCATGAGTAGTAGAGCTCCCATGGTGTGGACTCCATGAAAGCCTTGCCCCAGGCAGCATGCTTACAAAGGAGGGTGGGCCCTGCAGGACAGAGGACCATTCCCCCTGTGGAATGGCCTCAGAGATCCACCTCCCTCTCTGGCCAGCTGCTGGGGCTGTGGGTCCTAAGCATCATGGCTGACTCAATAATAGACACAGGGTGAGGCGACTCCAGTAGCTGTTTTGACTGGTCTAATCCAGCCTGAGATCATCCTTGCATGAGCCCCTGCCAAGATTATTTTTGTTTCTTTTATGATCTTTTCATTAGTGGCTCCTACAACACTAACCACCATCCATAAATACATCATCTGTTTGAAGCCCATCTGTACATTAATTGTCCTCCTTATTCACAAAATATCCACTCTCCACCCAAGCCCCTGGCCTCAGCTCCTCATTTTTCCCCCCTCAATGCCCGCCACCCATCCCTCATCAATCCTTGGAAATGTACTAATTCTTTTGTCATATTTTCACCCACCTTTCTTTTGAGGTCAATGAAGATCCTTGTAATCGGTTCCCACTTTCCATCCTGCCCTTCCTCCACCCTCCCAGTATCTCCACTCATAACACTGGTAAAGGGCCCATCCACTCTGGATTCCCCGTGTTTGAAATTCCTATCGGTACTAGAATACCTTCTCTAGTTTGGCCAGATTAGTATGGTAGAACTGGGATCATGATAGTGGGGCAAGAGAAAGCATTAAGAACTAGAGGAAAGTTGTGTTTCATCTTTGCTGTCTCATACCCTGTATTCTTTAATCTCCACTCTGAGATCCTTCTGTAAGGGGATGTCCAGTGCACTGCAAATAGGTTTTGGGTCTATACCCGGCAGTCCCCTCTCATTCTCCATGATAAGATTTTTTTGTTCTCATGATACCTGTTGCCTTATCCCTTTAAAACTTTGTGATCACACAGGCTGGTATGCTTTCTCCATGTGGGCTCTGTTGCTTCAGAGCCAGATGGCTGTTTCTTTACCCTCAGGCCTTTAAGACCCCACACGCTATATCTTTAGGTAGCTGGACACCATCGGCTTTCTTCACCACATTTGCTTATGCAGCCGCTTTGTGGTCAGTGATTGTGTAGGGAAGGTGAGCATCTTAGAATGCCAATTTAATAGAACAGTGTTATTGCAATGAGGGAGTCCTTGAGCGGAGGCCCTATGTCCATCTGCTACCTTAATACTAAATCTATAAACATATGGACATAGATCTATTTCCCCATGCCCCTTTGTAAATATATGTACATATGTACATGCCTTTATTTAGACGTCTATAACTGGCCCTTGCTTCCCAGCTCACTCTTCTATACTCTTTGATTTTCCTCTTGTGCCCACTGACATGCTCAGTCTTCCTTTGGGTTTCAGTAATTCCTCTTGGTTACATTACCTTTGATCACGCCCTACCAGGCCTCCTACATCCCCCTCACTATCGTTTTCCATCACTTGTTGTACCCTTGTCTCTGGGTTTCTTTACAGCACTTCCTTTCCCCCCACCGTGCTCACTCCCATGCCCAATGGAAAGGGCCGGTCACATGTTTACTCCTCCAGATTGTTCATCCAGCCTCTCTTAATTAGACAGACCTGTAAAGGTAATAACATGCACAAAACAAGACTGAGCTAAACCAAGCAGCAAAAAGAAAAAAAAAACAAACAAAAATGAAAACAAAACCCAACCCAAATCCAATGACACTAAAAGAAAACAACACTAACCAGAAAGAAAAGTACAAGGACTGTGTGGTGAACTTTAGGAGTGTTTTCCAGTCCAGTCTGTGGGGGCACCGAACCCTGACCACAAAGTCCACCTTTGGCATTCCCCGGGGACTTTGATGCTCCGTTTTCTTACTCTTCCGCTGCACTCTCTTAGTGTCATGCATCGAAGTGGCAGGATCAGTTCGGGCGCAGTTCCCACACTGTGTGTCCAGTGTTGTCCCCTCTAAGGCTATGGGTCTTTGAGGGACGTTTCTCATCGTGGGGCTGCCCATGTGGTCTTCTCTGTGGATTGGCTTCTCTGATTGGGAACATCATCCTCAAGGTGTATTGGGCCAGGGTGTGCTCCATTCTCCCCTCCTCCCCCTTGTTCTGCCCTGTGTTCACTGATCAGATATGTCCCTCTCCGCGAGCTGCAGATCCGGTGCCATCCTGTGAAATACAATCTTTTGGGGCTGCAAGGATGTGGGGGGGTGGGTATCAGCTCAGATCTTTTGAGAGTCCAGGAGATATTGACTTCTCGATGGGCACAGTTCTGTGGGGCACCGTGCTCTTGGTCCAGACGCTGGTTGTGAATATGACTTTGTTGTTAACCAGTTGTGTGTCTCTGGGTCAACTCCCGTGTGTTTTTGAGTGAGTTTTCTAATCTGCAAAGTAAATGTACAGGATTATCCAGACTCCCATGTCAGCAAGTTATCGAGAGGGGTTAATCAGAGACTGTTTCATATAGTGTGTACCTGCGCGCCGCATTCTAGACCTGCGATGGCAATTATGAGCTCAGGATAGAGATGGTGTCCAGCAGGTAACATACGTGGCTCCATATTGAAACAGGAAGCCCACTGTGGAGATTTGGTCCTTCTGTTGATGGCCACCGGCCACCTAGTCTTCTCCTGCTATAACTGCTTCACTGGCTCAGCAGCTGAGCCAGAAGCCAGTGATATCATAACCAGGTGGCTAACTGGGCCAAAGGGCTGATAGATATTTGTTATTTTGTTGTCTTGGGAAACCCACCTACCCTCCATGCAAACCTTCTGGTGTGAGTTATCTGTGGAAGGAATCATAGGCTCACAGTAATTCACATCTTTCTTCTTGAAAATGTGCCCATATTCCTTTCTGAACCTGACAAGGTGGCCCCTGTGTCCACCAAGAAATTTACTGCCTGGCCTCCTACTTGGAGAGTTAGCCTGGGCTTTTGGCGGCGAAGTGAAACAGAGCCCTGACCCCTTCATTGAGCTTCTTCAAGCATTATTGTCTCTTGCTTGGGTCTTTCTACGTGCAGATGAGGCCCATCCACTCTAGTGGAGGGTCGTGCACCTCTCCTCGGGTTTTCAAGGCACTGATTTTTCCAGTGTCCTTCTTTCCTGCAGTAGGCACATTGGTCCTTCCCCATGGCTTGGCGGTGCCCACAGGTTAGTCTCTCCGTGAGTGGGCCATGCTCTCCTTTTCCTGAGTCTCTGGGGTCTCTCATGGCAATTCCTAGTATTTTAGCTAGCTTCTTTGTCTCTGTCGTGCTAGGGTCATCTCTGTTGTTATACACTCAATGAGCCACTTGTACCAAATCGCTAAGATTTTTCCCTTCAAACCCTTCCCACTTCTTTGTCATGTCTGAGGCAGACTGACTGAGTAATAAAGGCAATACTTATTGCCCTCCTGTTTTCAGTGCCTCCGGGCCGTTAGGGGTATAAAGCCCGTAGGCTTCCCTCAGCCACTCTAGAAAGGCAGGCGGATATTCTCTTATAGGAACCTGAAAATTCTCACTGACCTTAGATAAATTCATAGGTTTCCTAGCTCTTCTGCAGAGGGTCATGTAAGAGCAATGGTTGATACCTGGTAAAGTCCTCTGGGCCTTGCTAGGAATTGAGATCCCACATTGTTGGTGTAGTGGCCAAAAGAGTTTCTCCCAAGTGGGGAGTGCCCGCTCGCTGACCATCAGGTTCACTGACTGCTTACTGGGCCTCTGTCTGGAAGGGCTACCCTCCTCCGTTGTGAACAGCACCTGGAGAAGTTGTTGGCAAGCATTCCAGGTGGGCTGATGAGTATGGAAGTCATACCAGTACTAGTGTGTGTAGGGGGCTGCTTGTTAGGGGTGGGGGTGAGTTTGGGGGGCCGGTGGGGGAGGGAGTGACTCAATAAGGGCCTGTTAGAAGTTTTCTATTTCTGGACCCTAGAAACCTTATAGGGCGGGGGTTGAAAGAAAGGGTTTGAAGCCAGCTCTCCCACTCCCAGAGTTCTCCTGCAAAATGGGATAAAGCCGATTAGGGGAGAGTGATGGGGAGGGGAGGGGAGGGGAGGTGTGGGGGAGGGGTGAGGGAGGGGAGGGGTGGGGGAGGGTGATGTGGAGGGATGGCCTCCACCTATGTGGTTTTGGGAACTTGGACCGTTTGTTTTTCCGGTCCTTCCATGTTTCCTGAAACCTTGGAAACAAGGGCCCTTTCTTTGCGGGAGGGAGTAAGTCTTTTATATTTGCAGGCTTCTTAGTGGCAATGTCAGCCCACACTTGAAGTAACGGGATCAGATCGGGATATCCTGGTTCCCTTTAAACATAACTATGAACTCTTAGTAATAGGGGGTGGGAAAACTAGTCTTGCGAGGGTCAATCAGGGACTCCTTCTGCCCCATCACTTTTAAACAAATTGTAGAGTCTCCAAGCTTTTGGGTTGAAACCACATCCTCTTGGTGAATGCCGAGAGCAGGGGTCCTCAAACTACAACCTGTGGGCCACATGCAGACAGCCGAGGACGTTGATCCTTTCTGCCGGGTGTATGTGCCCCATTTATTTTTTTTTTTGAACTTCAAATCAAGATGTGCAGTGTGCACATGAATTTGTTCGTAATATTTGTTTTTTTAAACTATAGTCTTTCCTTCAAAAGGCCTGAGGGATAGTGAACTGGCCCCCTGGGTAAACAGTTTAAGGACCCCTGCCCTAAGGTATCCTGGACTTAGGGGTTATTAATCTCCCAGCCCTGAAACATCCCTGAACATTCTACCCGTTGTAGGAGGCACCATGGGAATTTGGACCCCGGGTAATTTACAAGCCTTTACTCCAATTGAACCCACGAAAATTCAAAATGGCTTAGGCATTTACTCTATTTTGGTCACTTTTGACTCGTCATGCACTAGCCCATTATTTCCATTTAACTCTATAACGCGAAGCATGATGTTTTCATAACATTAAAAATGTATATATTAATACATATATATATATATATTTATAACTATGAAAGTCCACAACAAAAAGAAAATTTTTTCCCAAAATTAAAATTGAAGCGTTATAGGGTTAAAAAGAAGGATGGGTCTTATCAGCGGGTCCAAGACCTTAGCATCATAAATGAATCAGTGATCCGACTGCACCTAGTAGTGCCCAAACCTGTGCCCTCCTAGGGGAAAGTGTGAATGCTTTTATCCCTCTTCCTGTACTTCCAATGAACAAACACACATGTCTGGTAATCCTAAGATTATTTTTGTTTCCTGTGACACTCACCTAATTTCAAGGCCACTGCCACCTCACAAGCTTAGCCTTGTCGTAGTCAAACTGTTCACCTTTTAGACCGTTTGTTTTTCTCAGAAGTTATCGGGTGATTAAAGCTTCTGAACCAAGTGTGCCAGGTCCACGACTACCATCTCCTGGACCACCTCAACCTTATCCATCCTGGATAAAGTTGCCCTCAATGGACAACCCCTCCCAGCAGTGTAGGAAGGGTATGGACCCAAAGCCCCACCTCGCCCCTTTTGCCAGCAGGAAGCAGCTAGAGATGTCGTCGCCCAGTACCCCCAAAGATTTGGGTCCATATCTCTTCCGGGGGGCAAATGTTAGGTAGCTATGCTAGGGACTGGGGCATCCGTTATGCATGCCCATAGGGCCAAGATAAGAGCCCAGTTAGGAGAGGCACCCTGTGCATGCTCAGAGGTCCAGATTTCTGGCCATGAAGGGGAGGTCACCTGGGTGGTTCCTGTACCTGGATTGACCAATCTAGGCCATGTAAATTCAATTCAGCCACTGGGGTCGGCCAGACTTGCCCACCACGCCTCCCTACGCTCATAAAACTCTCTTGAGTGCAGACCAGGCTTCTGCATGATTTCTCTCTCACTCAGGAAGGCTCTTTGGAGGCAGCTGTGCTGCACATGAGTGGCTGGTGGATACTGTTCAGATGCATGGCTTTCTGCTTGCAAGGGTTTTTGTCTCAGCTGACTGTAAGGGAGGAGGTAGTACGTCTGGATCACAGAGTATCCATGTCCACAAACGAGGCTGCTCATTCCACAGTCCTGGAAGTGCTTTATGAAAACCCTCTGCTTTGCAATGTCACTCTTTGTAGATTAGAGTGGGAGGGGCTGGGACCAAGGTATGCTGCCTCTTACTCCCAGTTGCAGGTTTCTGGATGCTGATTGTATCTCTTACAGCATCAGTTAGTGGGCTTGTTGTCTGCCTCAGGCTTTGTTCACGGAGATCCTCCAGCTAGTTGGTGGTGTGTGCGCATGAGCAGAGACTTCCTGCCAATCCCCCATGAGTAGTAGAGCTCCCATGGTGTGGACTCCATGAAAGCCTTGCCCCAGGCAGCATGCTTACAAAGGAGGGTGGGCCCTGCAGGACAGAGGACCATTCCCCCTGTGGAATGGCCTCAGAGATCCACCTCCCTCTCTGGCCAGCTGCTGGGGCTGTGGGTCCTAAGCATCATGGCTGACTCAATAATAGACACAGGGTGAGGCGACTCCAGTAGCTGTTTTGACTGGTCTAATCCAGCCTGAGATCATCCTTGCATGAGCCCCTGCCAAGATTATTTTTGTTTCTTTTATGATCTTTTCATTAGTGGCTCCTACAACACTAACCACCATCCATAAATACATCATCTGTTTGAAGCCCATCTGTACATTAATTGCCCTCCTTATTCACAAAATATCCACTCTCCACCCAAGCCCCTGGCCTCAGCTCCTCATTTTTCCCCCCTCAATGCCCGCCACCCATCCCTCATCAATCCTTGGAAATGTACTAATTCTTTTGTCATATTTTCACCCACCTTTCTTTTGAGGTCAATGAAGATCCTTGTAATCGGTTCCCACTTTCCATCCTGCCCTTCCTCCACCCTCCCAGTATCTCCACTCATAACACTGGTAAAGGGCCCATCCACTCTGGATTCCCCGTGTTTGAAATTCCTATCGGTACTAGAATACCTTCTCTAGTTTGGCCAGATTAGTATGGTAGAACTGGGATCATGATAGTGGGGCAAGAGAAAGCATTAAGAACTAGAGGAAAGTTGTGTTTCATCTTTGCTGTCTCATACCCTGTATTCTTTAATCTCCACTCTGAGATCCTTCTGTAAGGGGATGTCCAGTGCACTGCAAATAGGTTTTGGGTCTATACCCGGCAGTCCCCTCTCATTCTCCATGATAAGATTTTTTTGTTCTCATGATACCTGTTGCCTTATCCCTTTAAAACTTTGTGATCACACAGGCTGGTATGCTTTCTCCATGTGGGCTCTGTTGCTTCAGAGCCAGATGGCTGTTTCTTTACCCTCAGGCCTTTAAGACCCCACACGCTATATCTTTAGGTAGCTGGACACCATCGGCTTTCTTCACCACATTTGCTTATGCAGCCGCTTTGTGGTCAGTGATTGTGTAGGGAAGGTGAGCATCTTAGAATGCCAATTTAATAGAACAGTGTTATTGCAATGAGGGAGTCCTTGAGCGGAGGCCCTATGTCCATCTGCTACCTTAATACTAAATCTATAAACATATGGACATAGATCTATTTCCCCATGCCCCTTTGTAAATATATGTACATATGTACATGCCTTTATTTAGACGTCTATAACTGGCCCTTGCTTCCCAGCTCACTCTTCTATACTCTTTGATTTTCCTCTTGTGCCCACTGACATGCTCAGTCTTCCTTTGGGTTTCAGTAATTCCTCTTGGTTACATTACCTTTGATCACGCCCTACCAGGCCTCCTACATCCCCCTCACTATCGTTTTCCATCACTTGTTGTACCCTTGTCTCTGGGTTTCTTTACAGCACTTCCTTTCCCCCCACCGTGCTCACTCCCATGCCCAATGGAAAGGGCCGGTCACATGTTTACTCCTCCAGATTGTTCATCCAGCCTCTCTTAATTAGACAGACCTGTAAAGGTAATAACATGCACAAAACAAGACTGAGCTAAACCAAGCAGCAAAAAGAAAAAAAAAACAAACAAAAATGAAAACAAAACCCAACCCAAATCCAATGACACTAAAAGAAAACAACACTAACCAGAAAGAAAAGTACAAGGACTGTGTGGTGAACTTTAGGAGTGTTTTCCAGTCCAGTCTGTGGGGGCACCGAACCCTGACCACAAAGTCCACCTTTGGCATTCCCCGGGGACTTTGATGCTCCGTTTTCTTACTCTTCCGCTGCACTCTCTTAGTGTCATGCATCGAAGTGGCAGGATCAGTTCGGGCGCAGTTCCCACACTGTGTGTCCAGTGTTGTCCCCTCTAAGGCTATGGGTCTTTGAGGGACGTTTCTCATCGTGGGGCTGCCCATGTGGTCTTCTCTGTGGATTGGCTTCTCTGATTGGGAACATCATCCTCAAGGTGTATTGGGCCAGGGTGTGCTCCATTCTCCCCTCCTCCCCCTTGTTCTGCCCTGTGTTCACTGATCAGATATGTCCCTCTCCGCGAGCTGCAGATCCGGTGCCATCCTGTGAAATACAATCTTTTGGGGCTGCAAGGATGTGGGGGGGTGGGTATCAGCTCAGATCTTTTGAGAGTCCAGGAGATATTGACTTCTCGATGGGCACAGTTCTGTGGGGCACCGTGCTCTTGGTCCAGACGCTGGTTGTGAATATGACTTTGTTGTTAACCAGTTGTGTGTCTCTGGGTCAACTCCCGTGTGTTTTTGAGTGAGTTTTCTAATCTGCAAAGTAAATGTACAGGATTATCCAGACTCCCATGTCAGCAAGTTATCGAGAGGGGTTAATCAGAGACTGTTTCATATAGTGTGTACCTGCGCGCCACATTCTAGACCTGCGATGGCAATTATGAGCTCAGGATAGAGATGGTGTCCAGCAGGTAACATACGTGGCTCCATATTGAAACAGGAAGCCCACTGTGGAGATTTGGTCCTTCTGTTGATGGCCACCGGCCACCTAGTCTTCTCCTGCTATAACTGCTTCACTGGCTCAGCAGCTGAGCCAGAAGCCAGTGATATCATAACCAGGTGGCTAACTGGGCCAAAGGGCTGATAGATATTTGTTATTTTGTTGTCTTGGGAAACCCACCTACCCTCCATGCAAACCTTCTGGTGTGAGTTATCTGTGGAAGGAATCATAGGCTCACAGTAATTCACATCTTTCTTCTTGAAAATGTGCCCATATTCCTTTCTGAACCTGACAAGGTGGCCCCTGTGTCCACCAAGAAATTTACTGCCTGGCCTCCTACTTGGAGAGTTAGCCTGGGCTTTTGGCGGCGAAGTGAAACAGAGCCCTGACCCCTTCATTGAGCTTCTTCAAGCATTATTGTCTCTTGCTTGGGTCTTTCTACGTGCAGATGAGGCCCATCCACTCTAGTGGAGGGTCGTGCACCTCTCCTCGGGTTTTCAAGGCACTGATTTTTCCAGTGTCCTTCTTTCCTGCAGTAGGCACATTGGTCCTTCCCCATGGCTTGGCGGTGCCCACAGGTTAGTCTCTCCGTGAGTGGGCCATGCTCTCCTTTTCCTGAGTCTCTGGGGCCTCTCATGGCAATTCCTAGTATTTTAGCTAGCTTCTTTGTCTCTGTCGTGCTAGGGTCATCTCTGTTGTTATACACTCAATGAGCCACTTGTACCAAATCGCTAAGATTTTTCCCTTCAAACCCTTCCCACTTCTTTGTCATGTCTGAGGCAGACTGACTGAGTAATAAAGGCAATACTTATTGCCCTCCTGTTTTCAGTGCCTCCGGGCCGTTAGGGGTATAAAGCCCGTAGGCTTCCCTCAGCCACTCTAGAAAGGCAGGCGGATATTCTCTTATAGGAACCTGAAAATTCTCACTGACCTTAGATAAATTCATAGGTTTCCTAGCTCTTCTGCAGAGGGTCATGTAAGAGCAATGGTTGATACCTGGTAAAGTCCTCTGGGCCTTGCTAGGAATTGAGATCCCACATTGTTGGTGTAGTGGCCAAAAGAGTTTCTCCCAAGTGGGGAGTGCCTGCTCGCTGACCATCAGGTTCACTGACTGCTTACTGGGCCTCTGTCTGGAAGGTCTACCCTCCTCCGTTGTGAACAGCACCTGGAGAAGTTGTTGGCAAGCATTCCAGGTGGGCTGATGAGTATGGAAGTCATACCAGTACTAGTGTGTGTGGGGGGCTGCTTGTTAGGGGTGGGGGTGAGTTTGGGGGGCCGGTGGGGGAGGGAGTGACTCAATAAGGGCCTGTTAGAAGTTTTCTATTTCTGGACCCTAGAAACCTTATAGGGCGGGGGTTGAAAGAAAGGGTTTGAAGCCAGCTCTCCCACTCCCAGAGTTCTCCTGCCAAATGGGATAAAGCCGATTAGGGGAGAGTGATGGGGAGGGGAGGGGAGGGGAGGTGTGGGGGAGGGGTGAGGGAGGGGAGGGGTGGGGGAGGGTGATGTGGAGGGATGGCCTCCACCTATGTGGTTTTGGGAACTTGGACCGTTTGTTTTTCCGGTCCTTCCATGTTTCCTGAAACCTTGGAAACAAGGGCCCTTTCTTTGCGGGAGGGAGTAAGTCTTTTATATTTGCAGGCTTCTTAGTGGCAATGTCAGCCCACACTTGAAGTAACGGGATCAGATCGGGATATCCTGGTTCCCTTTAAACATAACTATGAACTCTTAGTAATAGGGGGTGGGAAAACTAGTCTTGCGTGGGTCAATCAGGGACTCCTTCTGCCCCATCACTTTTAAACAAATTGTAGAGTCTCCAAGCTTTTGGGTTGAAACCACATCCTCTTGGTGAATGCCGAGAGCAGGGGTCCTCAAACTACAACCTGTGGGCCACATGCAGACAGCCGAGGACGTTGATCCTTTCTGCCGGGTGTATGTGCCCCATTTATTTTTTTTTTGAACTTCAAATCAAGATGTGCAGTGTGCACATGAATTTGTTCGTAATATTTGTTTTTTTAAACTATAGTCTTTCCTTCAAAAGGCCTGAGGGATAGTGAACTGGCCCCCTGGGTAAACAGTTTAAAGACCCCTGCCCTAAGGTATCCTGGACTTAGGGGTTATTAATCTCCCAGCCCTGAAACATCCCTGAACATTCTACCCGTTGTAGGAGGCACCATGGGAATTTGGACCCCGGGTAATTTACAAGCCTTTACTCCAATTGAACCCAAGAAAATTCAAAATGGCTTAGGCAGTTACTCTATTTTGGTCACTTTTGACTCGTCCTGCACTAGCCCATTATTTCCATTTAACTCTATAACGCGAAGCATGATGTTTTCATAACATTAAAAATGTATATATTAATACATATATATATATATATTTATAACTATGAAAGTCCACAACAAAAAGAAAATTTTTTCCCAAAATTAAAATTGAAGCGTTATAGGGTTAAAAAGAAGGATGGGTCTTATCAGCGGGTCCAAGACCTTAGCATCATAAATGAATCAGTGATCCGACTGCACCTAGTAGTGCCCAAACCTGTGCCCTCCTAGGGGAAAGTGTGAATGCTTTTATCCCTCTTCCTGTACTTCCAATGAACAAACACACATGTCTGGTAATCCTAAGATTATTTTTGTTTCCTGTGATACTCACCTAATTTCAAGGCCACTGCCACCTCACAAGCTTAGCCTTGTCGTAGTCAAACTGTTCACCTTTTAGACCGTTTGTTTTTCTCAGAAGTTATCGGGTGATTAAAGCTTCTGAACCAAGTGTGCCAGGTCCACGACTACCATCTCCTGGACCACCTCAACCTTATCCATCCTGGATAAAGTTGCCCTCAATGGACAACCCCTCCCAGCAGTGTAGGAAGGGTATGGACCCAAAGCCCCACCTCGCCCCTTTTGCCAGCAGGAAGCAGCTAGAGATGTCGTCGCCCAGTACCCCCAAAGATTTGGGTCCATATCTCTTCAGGGGGGCAAATGTTAGGTAGCTATGCTAGGGACTGCATGCCCATAGGGCCAAGATAAGAGCCCAGTTAGGAGAGGCACCCTGTGCATGCTCAGAGGTCCAGATTTCTGGCCATGAAGGGGAGGTCACCTGGGTGGTTCCTGTACCTGGATTGACCAATCTAGGCCATGTAAATTCAATTCAGCCACTGGGGTCGGCCAGACTTGCCCACCACGCCTCCCTACGCTCATAAAACTCTCTTGAGTGCAGACCAGGCTTCTGCATGATTTCTCTCTCACTCAGGAAGGCTCTTTGGAGGCAGCTGTGCTGCACATGAGTGGCTGGTGGATACTGTTCAGATGCATGGCTTTCTGCTTGCAAGGGTTTTTGTCTCAGCTGACTGTAAGGGAGGAGGTAGTACGTCTGGATCACAGAGTATCCATGTCCACAAACGAGGCTGCTCATTCCACAGTCCTGGAAGTGCTTTATGAAAACCCTCTGCTTTGCAATGTCATTCTTTGTAGATTAGAGTGGGAGGGGCTGGGACCAAGGTATGCTGCCTCTTACTCCCAGTTGCAGGTTTCTGGATGCTGATTGTATCTCTTACAGCATCAGTTAGTGGGCTTGTTGTCTGCCTCAGGCTTTGTTCACGGAGATCCTCCAGCTAGTTGGTGGTGTGTGCGCATGAGCAGAGACTTCCTGCCAATCCCCCATGAGTAGTAGAGCTCCCATGGTGTGGACTCCATGAAAGCCTTGCCCCAGGCAGCATGCTTACAAAGGAGGGTGGGCCCTGCAGGACAGAGGACCATTCCCCCTGTGGAATGGCCTCAGAGATCCACCTCCCTCTCTGGCCAGCTGCTGGGGATGTGGGTCCTAAGCATCATGGCTGACTCAATAATAGACACAGGGTGAGGCGACTCCAGTAGCTGTTTTGACTGGTCTAATCCAGCCTGAGATCATCCTTGCATGAGCCCCTGCCAAGATTATTTTTGTTTCTTTTATGATCTTTTCATTAGTGGCTCCTACAACACTAACCACCATCCATAAATACATCATCTGTTTGAAGCCCATCTGTACATTAATTGCCCTCCTTATTCACAAAATATCCACTCTCCACCCAAGCCCCTGGCCTCAGCTCCTCATTTTTCCCCCCTCAATGCCCGCCACCCATCCCTCATCAATCCTTGGAAATGTACTAATTCTTTTGTCATATTTTCACCCACCTTTCTTTTGAGGTCAATGAAGATCCTTGTAATCGGTTCCCACTTTCCATCCTGCCCTTCCTCCACCCTCCCAGTATCTCCACTCATAACACTGGTAAAGGGCCCATCCACTCTGGATTCCCCGTGTTTGAAATTCCTATCGGTACTAGAATACCTTCTCTAGTTTGGCCAGATTAGTATGGTAGAACTGGGATCATGATAGTGGGGCAAGAGAAAGCATTAAGAACTAGAGGAAAGTTGTGTTTCATCTTTGCTGTCTCATACCCTGTATTCTTTAATCTCCACTCTGAGATCCTTCTGTAAGGGGATGTCCAGTGCACTGCAAATAGGTTTTGGGTCTATACCCGGCAGTCCCCTCTCATTCTCCATGATAAGATTTTTTTGTTCTCATGATACCTGTTGCCTTATCCCTTTAAAACTTTGTGATCACACAGGCTGGTATGCTTTCTCCATGTGGGCTCTGTTGCTTCAGAGCCAGATGGCTGTTTCTTTACCCTCAGGCCTTTAAGACCCCACACGCTATATCTTTAGGTAGCTGGACACCATCGGCTTTCTTCACCACATTTGCTTATGCAGCCGCTTTGTGGTCAGTGATTGTGTAGGGAAGGTGAGCATCTTAGAATGCCAATTTAATAGAACAGTGTTATTGCAATGAGGGAGTCCTTGAGCGGAGGCCCTATGTCCATCTGCTACCTTAATACTAAATCTATAAACATATGGACATAGATCTATTTCCCCATGCCCCTTTGTAAATATATGTACATATGTACATGCCTTTATTTAGACGTCTATAACTGGCCCTTGCTTCCCAGCTCACTCTTCTATACTCTTTGATTTTCCTCTTGTGCCCACTGACATGCTCAGTCTTCCTTTGGGTTTCAGTAATTCCTCTTGGTTACATTACCTTTGATCACGCCCTACCAGGCCTCCTACATCCCCCTCACTATCGTTTTCCATCACTTGTTGTACCCTTGTCTCTGGGTTTCTTTACAGCACTTCCTTTCCCCCCACCGTGCTCACTCCCATGCCCAATGGAAAGGGCCGGTCACATGTTTACTCCTCCAGATTGTTCATCCAGCCTCTCTTAATTAGACAGACCTGTAAAGGTAATAACATGCACAAAACAAGACTGAGCTAAACCAAGCAGCAAAAAGAAAAAAAAAACAAACAAAAATGAAAACAAAACCCAACCCAAATCCAATGACACTAAAAGAAAACAACACTAACCAGAAAGAAAAGTACAAGGACTGTGTGGTGAACTTTAGGAGTGTTTTCCAGTCCAGTCTGTGGGGGCACCGAACCCTGACCACAAAGTCCACCTTTGGCATTCCCCGGGGACTTTGATGCTCCGTTTTCTTACTCTTCCGCTGCACTCTCTTAGTGTCATGCATCGAAGTGGCAGGATCAGTTCGGGCGCAGTTCCCACACTGTGTGTCCAGTGTTGTCCCCTCTAAGGCTATGGGTCTTTGAGGGACGTTTCTCATCGTGGGGCTGCCCATGTGGTCTTCTCTGTGGATTGGCTTCTCTGATTGGGAACATCATCCTCAAGGTGTATTGGGCCAGGGTGTGCTCCATTCTCCCCTCCTCCCCCTTGTTCTGCCCTGTGTTCACTGATCAGATATGTCCCTCTCCGCGAGCTGCAGATCCGGTGCCATCCTGTGAAATACAATCTTTTGGGGCTGCAAGGATGTGGGGGGGTGGGTATCAGCTCAGATCTTTTGAGAGTCCAGGAGATATTGACTTCTCGATGGGCACAGTTCTGTGGGGCACCGTGCTCTTGGTCCAGACGCTGGTTGTGAATATGACTTTGTTGTTAACCAGTTGTGTGTCTCTGGGTCAACTCCCGTGTGTTTTTGAGTGAGTTTTCTAATCTGCAAAGTAAATGTACAGGATTATCCAGACTCCCATGTCAGCAAGTTATCGAGAGGGGTTAATCAGAGACTGTTTCATATAGTGTGTACCTGCGCGCCGCATTCTAGACCTGCGATGGCAATTATGAGCTCAGGATAGAGATGGTGTCCAGCAGGTAACATACGTGGCTCCATATTGAAACAGGAAGCCCACTGTGGAGATTTGGTCCTTCTGTTGATGGCCACCGGCCACCTAGTCTTCTCCTGCTATAACTGCTTCACTGGCTCAGCAGCTGAGCCAGAAGCCAGTGATATCATAACCAGGTGGCTAACTGGGCCAAAGGGCTGATAGATATTTGTTATTTTGTTGTCTTGGGAAACCCACCTACCCTCCATGCAAACCTTCTGGTGTGAGTTATCTGTGGAAGGAATCATAGGCTCACAGTAATTCACATCTTTCTTCTTGAAAATGTGCCCATATTCCTTTCTGAACCTGACAAGGTGGCCCCTGTGTCCACCAAGAAATTTACTGCCTGGCCTCCTACTTGGAGAGTTAGCCTGGGCTTTTGGCGGCGAAGTGAAACAGAGCCCTGACCCCTTCATTGAGCTTCTTCAAGCATTATTGTCTCTTGCTTGGGTCTTTCTACGTGCAGATGAGGCCCATCCACTCTAGTGGAGGGTCGTGCACCTCTCCTCGGGTTTTCAAGGCACTGATTTTTCCAGTGTCCTTCTTTCCTGCAGTAGGCACATTGGTCCTTCCCCATGGCTTGGCGGTGCCCACAGGTTAGTCTCTCCGTGAGTGGGCCATGCTCTCCTTTTCCTGAGTCTCTGGGGTCTCTCATGGCAATTCCTAGTATTTTAGCTAGCTTCTTTGTCTCTGTCGTGCTAGGGTCATCTCTGTTGTTATACACTCAATGAGCCACTTGTACCAAATCGCTAAGATTTTTCCCTTCAAACCCTTCCCACTTCTTTGTCATGTCTGAGGCAGACTGACTGAGTAATAAAGGCAATACTTATTGCCCTCCTGTTTTCAGTGCCTCCGGGCCGTTAGGGGTATAAAGCCCGTAGGCTTCCCTCAGCCACTCTAGAAAGGCAGGCGGATATTCTCTTATAGGAACCTGAAAATTCTCACTGACCTTAGATAAATTCATAGGTTTCCTAGCTCTTCTGCAGAGGGTCATGTAAGAGCAATGGTTGATACCTGGTAAAGTCCTCTGGGCCTTGCTAGGAATTGAGATCCCACATTGTTGGTGTAGTGGCCAAAAGAGTTTCTCCCAAGTGGGGAGTGCCCGCTCGCTGACCATCAGGTTCACTGACTGCTTACTGGGCCTCTGTCTGGAAGGGCTACCCTCCTCCGTTGTGAACAGCACCTGGAGAAGTTGTTGGCAAGCATTCCAGGTGGGCTGATGAGTATGGAAGTCATACCAGTACTAGTGTGTGTGGGGGGCTGCTTGTTAGGGGTGGGGGTGAGTTTGGGGGGCCGGTGGGGGAGGGAGTGACTCAATAAGGGCCTGTTAGAAGGGGCCTGTTAGAAGTTTTCTATTTCTGGACCCTAGAAACCTTATAGGGCGGGGGTTGAAAGAAAGGGTTTGAAGCCAGCTCTCCCACTCCCAGAGTTCTCCTGCAAAATGGGATAAAGCCGATTAGGGGAGAGTGATGGGGAGGGGAGGGGAGGGGAGGTGTGGGGGAGGGGTGAGGGAGGGGAGGGGTGGGGGAGGGTGATGTGGAGGGATGGCCTCCACCTATGTGGTTTTGGGAACTTGGACCGTTTGTTTTTCCGGTCCTTCCATGTTTCCTGAAACCTTGGAAACAAGGGCCCTTTCTTTGCGGGAGGGAGTAAGTCTTTTATATTTGCAGGCTTCTTAGTGGCAATGTCAGCCCACACTTGAAGTAACGGGATCAGATCGGGATATCCTGGTTCCCTTTAAACATAACTATGAACTCTTAGTAATAGGGGGTGGGAAAACTAGTCTTGCGTGGGTCAATCAGGGACTCCTTCTGCCCCATCACTTTTAAACAAATTGTAGAGTCTCCAAGCTTTTGGGTTGAAACCACATCCTCTTGGTGAATGCCGAGAGCAGGGGTCCTCAAACTACAACCTGTGGGCCACATGCAGACAGCCGAGGACGTTGATCCTTTCTGCCGGGTGTATGTGCCCCATTTATTTTTTTTTTGAACTTCAAATCAAGATGTGCAGTGTGCACATGAATTTGTTCGTAATATTTGTTTTTTTAAACTATAGTCTTTCCTTCAAAAGGCCTGAGGGATAGTGAACTGGCCCCCTGGGTAAACAGTTTAAAGACCCCTGCCCTAAGGTATCCTGGACTTAGGGGTTATTAATCTCCCAGCCCTGAAACATCCCTGAACATTCTACCCGTTGTAGGAGGCACCATGGGAATTTGGACCCCGGGTAATTTACAAGCCTTTACTCCAATTGAACCCAAGAAAATTCAAAATGGCTTAGGCAGTTACTCTATTTTGGTCACTTTTGACTCGTCCTGCACTAGCCCATTATTTCCATTTAACTCTATAACGCGAAGCATGATGTTTTCATAACATTAAAAATGTATATATTAATACATATATATATATATATTTATAACTATGAAAGTCCACAACAAAAAGAAAATTTTTTCCCAAAATTAAAATTGAAGCGTTATAGGGTTAAAAAGAAGGATGGGTCTTATCAGCGGGTCCAAGACCTTAGCATCATAAATCATAAACACACACACACACACACACACACACATACACTTGCAGAATCAATAGTCGGCTTCTGACTTGGTGTCTTTTTTACACACACGCACACAGACACATACACACACCTGTGCAGAATCTGTGGAGGACTTCTAACAACATGTCCTTTTTACACACACACACACACACACACACACACACACAAAGACATACTCTTGCAGGATCTCTAGAGTGCTTCTGACTTGGTGTCCTTTATACACACACACACACACATACACCCTTCCAGAACTCCACAATGATTCTGATTTCATGTCCTTTTTACACACACACACACACACACACACACAAACACACCATTGCAGAATCAATAGAGGGCTTCTGACTTCATGTCTTTTTTATACACACACACACACACACCCTTACAGAACCTCTGGAGGGCTTCTGATTTCATGTCCTTTTTTCACACACACACACACACACACACACACACACTTTTGCAGAATCAATAGTCGGTTTCTGACTTCGTGTCCTTTTTACAAACACCCACACACACACACGCCCTTGCAGAAATTCTAGAGGGCTTCTGAATTTGTGACCTTATTACACACGCACACACTCACACACATAAAACCTTGCAGAATCTCTTGAGAGCTTCATACTTGGTCTCCTTTTTACAAACACACACACACATCATGGCAGAATCTCTAGATGGCTTCTGACTTCAGGATCTTTTTACACACACACACACACACACACCTTTGCAGAAACTATGGAGTGTTTCTGACTTCATGT